>NC_053026.1:461146571-461262464 GCF_003073215.2 Triticum urartu | reverse complement strand
AGGCCTCGTCATCCATCTGACCCGCCCGCTGGGTTACTAATGAACCGCCAAGACCGGGCGGGTAGCCCGTGAACCGCCAACCTCCGGGCGGGTTACCAGTGAGTCGTCCAGTCCAGCCCGGTTATACTTCTGGCCGGTTTACGCCATGGGGTATATCCCCGACATTAGCTCCCAGTTTAATTTGGATTTATCCATGTTAAACTGATCCTGTAAAATAAACACAAGAACAAACTTGACAGGTTGTGCTCCGGGTTAAGAATTCTTGTAGACCGGCACCTGATCATCCTTAAGTCCTTGTCATTTCTCCTTCTAGAAAATCCAGGTCAATAAGCCAGCATCATACTCAATTTGCTGACATTGGTTTCTCATACAAAAATATTGTGAAGAATAATCCACTTGAGTCGGCTTCCAAAGCGCCGGTTTAAGAAATATTGGTCTTGAAATATTCATCTGATATTCAGCCGGTTTGAAGATGTAAAAACTTGCCGGTTTAACATTACCAAAATGGCCGGGCTATAAAAACTGATGATCCCGGATTATGACCGTTTATAGACGCCGGGTTATGATTGTTGCCAACGCCGGTTCACACAATTAATCTTCCTTATTTGCCAAAAACTGAGAATTTGAAGATGTTCCTCCTTTATATGCATATTACCTGTAGCCCCCAAGTCTTAAGAGGAGAAAATAATGATAGCTTAAGACTTGTGTCAATATAAATGTTGCAACCTTGAAGAAATCCAGATCGTTCATCTCAGTTACTAGTCACAATTGAATATTCCACATATGTAGCCCCCAAGTGCCGGGTTGTTATGCTTGCAGCAACCTGGGACTTGTAATTGCCTTATACTCATAAAAACTTCAACCAATATAGCCCCCAAGGGCCAGGTGATTATGCAATAATGAGCAGGGACTTTGTAGATATGATCATGTAGACTTGAATTGTTGACAGGAGCAATTGGTAGCCCCCAAGGGCCGGCTCATTATGATATGATGAGTCGGGTCTTCAATAAGATGAGCAAAAAATGACTTTGCATTAGCCCCCAAGTGTCATGGTGCATGCTCTCAGCGACATGAGACTTGCATATTTGATATAATCTCAACTTTGAATAATGTAGCCCCCAAGTGCCGGGTCATAAGCCTGCCGTGACTTGGGACTTTATTCCTTCCATTGCAGAATAAATCATATTCATATCCATTGCGCTAAAGCGACTTTGAAAACCTCAATCATAATATTAATAACCATAATAAAATCCAGCCATGTTTTCTATTTGAATAATATAATCCAATGATTTATAAGCGCATGATCCCAATGGCGTAATCCAAATATATGCTGGCGACTTATAGTCCAAAGCCAGGTCGGTTTAATAAACACCGGATAATTTCTCATCATATACTGGCGACTTATCGTCTTAAAGCCAGGCCGGTTTAATAAACACCGGATAATTTATCATCATACTGGCGACATATAGTCGAAAGCCAGGCCGGTTTAATAAACACCGGATAATTTATCATCATACTTTATTCAACCTGTTTCTGCATACAACAAGTTTAAAGTGTCCTGGCGGTTTACCATCGGACGGGTCATAATGCCCAACATATAACCTGGGTTGATAACCAAGGCTACACTTAAGAATGATCAAATATGAAATATATCATACCTGTGACATTGAATCACATTGTTGGTTTACCAACTTTTTTGTAGTAAAGGTAATAACCCAAATTTTGAGTACTGATAACTCCTTCCATATTGTTCCGGTTTATGATAAACCATACCGGGTTGTGATAAGCACCGGATTAACCATATATAATACTAGCGACTTATAATCGAAACCAGACCGGGTTAATAATCACCGGATTATAATTAGTCATGTACTGACAACTTGTAGTTGAAAGTCAAGCCGGGTTAATGAACACTGGTTTACTCCATAATAAGATGGTAACATAAAATCAAACCGGGCAGATAGTCTCCGGATTAAGATTTGACCGTGTTCTGCCAATTTGTAATTGACAGTCAAACCGGATTAACAATGTCGGTTTAAAAACGCAACAGAAGTAAAAGGTCTTTAGCAAAAAAGAACAGAATTCAAGCAAAGGCAAAGATAAATCATTTGCAAATGAGGCTTTAAGCCGATCAAGAGGCATTACCATGGTCGTACACGACCAAGCCCCCAACAGGCGTAGCTATGGTTCGAGTCAGCCAGGTCCCCAAATGATGCGTTGGCATTACGCCGATCAAGAGGTGTAGCGATGGTTCGGGTTCGACCAAAGCCCCCAAGTGATGCTGTGGCACTAGGCCGATCAAGAGGCGTGACTATGGTTCAGACATGACCAAGTCCCCAAGTGATGTTGTGGCTTTTCGCCTACCAAATGGCGTTGCTATGGTTCGGACGTGACCAAGCCCCCAAGTGATATTGTGGCTTTGCGCCGATCAAGAGGTGTAGCTATGGTTCAGATACGACCAAGCCCCCAAGTGATCAATAATATGATAAGCCAATAAGGCATGATACCCATGTTTGAACTGCGCATCATGGCAGCAGGTCCTCTTTGGCACCCTTTAACTTTTTGCAAGAGATAAAATCTTTCTTGAACCGGGATTTTGAACCAGATATTGGGAGCTTCAAAGCTTTGTGGGAGACATCTTTCCCTTGAACCGGATTTTAAACCGGAATCTTCATTTTCAGCCGGAAATTTTCTGACGGCCCTTAAACTCGAACTTGCGAGAAGTTAACTCCTTTTTGAACCGGACATTTTTAAACCGGATTTGAGAGCTTCAGAGATTTGCAAGAGATAGTTTCCTCTTAAACCGGATTTGAACCAGATACTAAGGGCTTCAGCGCTGTGTGGGAGACGGGATTCCCCTTAAACCGGACTATAAACCGGAAGCATCATTGTGAGCCGGAATATTTCTGACGGCCTTTAAATTTTCATCAATATAACAGTAGCCTCCGGGACCGAGTTATCTTTCTCTCCAACATCCTGGGGTTCTTGACTTCACTGAAAAACCGGCATATAGCTGAATCATATCATTGTAGCCCCCGAGTCTCAAGGTGACTCGAGGAGTTGGCTTGAGATTCTCCGTGTTTGATCATAGCAGAAGGTGTATATCATTGATGCTGATAACGCGATGTGAATCCACAGAAAGTTGAGGTGACTGCGGCGGGTTATAAATGATCCCATACGAGCCGTGTTAGCAACTCAGCCAATGGTTCCTTCCAACTGGCGATTTGAAGTTTAACCAAAACTGTAGTGGCGGCGACTTGTGCGCCTGCCCATTGAGCCATCCAGTGCAAACAGCGGTTTATGATAATTTGCCTCCAATTTGAAAGAAAACCGGGCTACCCAAGCTGTGACTTGCTCATACCCAATAAACAGCTCATGCAGACAGATGCGGCCAGGTATGTTGATGTAGACCAGGCCGTGAGAGATGGACGACAAGGACGACCGCAACATCAGAGGCGGCACAGATAAATTAATTGGTCGCGACATTGTAAGCCAGTGCGGACGCGGAAAATCGGCACCGGTGTCGTAAACCGACACAGACGGGCGAGTTAACGTAGACCGGGTCAACAGAGGCGGTGACTTTGTGCACGTCCATTGAACAACGACCAAACGCGATCCCGGCAAGTCGATGTAGACCGGGCCGCAAGCGCGGCGACTTGTGTGCGTCCATTCATCATGTAATATGTCTCGGACTATCGCCAGGCGGGATATTATCAACCCGTGCTCCATACCCGTGGTATAAACCACATTTTGTAATGAATAATGATCCTGTATATAAGAATATACAAATTAATGTAATTTTTTTTTGACAAAAATAACATATGCCAATAAAATATATATAGAAAGATATCACCTGATTCATTCATAGATGATCCCTTTCAACATGACAGAGGCAGTTTAGGCAGATAGGCAACTCAATATAACCCCTGGCGGCTCAAGCAGACTGGCGATTCAATTAGCCCCGGTGGCTCAGGTAAACCGGTGACCTGGGGCGTAACCACGACGACGGCAGCGGGTCTTTAGCAGAAGGCCGCGGAAGTGAGCAACAAGGCAGGTCAACAGAGTGGAGGCGGCGCTCGATGACCCAGTGCTTAGAGCGGCGGGTCCAAGGCAGGTGAAGCGAGCAGAAGCTCTCTGGAGGAATCCCGACGTGGATGTACGGGCGTGGACCAGCTTCGGCAGCACACGTTGGCATGAAAATACAACCCAGTTCAACCATAGCATCTCGTGCTTCTTCAGTCCACTCACCGTCCAATTACCCTTTAAATGCTTCAATAAGAAAATCCATGCAATATCCATCATGACTGTCAGGCAACACCGATGGTACTACCTCCATTTCAGTTTACAAGTCCTACGCGTATACCTAGGTTGCCAATTTTATCACCTTAATATAAACTATATAACACAAAAATTATACGATTTGAAAATAGAACATCTGAAGTTTATATTGGTATATTTTTTGTAATATATGACTTGTATTAGGTTGGTCAAATTGACGACCTAGGGGCACGCGCACGCCCTGTAAACTGAGAGAGAGGTAGTACTTTGCTTCGTAATCCATTTTTCTCCATTAGTAACTGGATGCATGGCTCTTTATACGTGTCATAAAATTCTCTCTGAACAATTGATCTTCCATGTCAAGCCTGTGAGTAATTTAGGGACAGTCCATACTCCACTTGGAGATCACAAGCCGTATCTCTTGGCCTAAAATACGGGCCATCACATAGCTTTTCCTTAATAATATTAACAACCCATCACTGTGTCCCCAAATGATGACCTTTCATAGTTTTAGCTTCACAGGTGTGTTTCAGACAGGCCCGGCGGTTCGGCGTACAGTGACCCAACGTGATTCGAGAGCAGGGGCAGGGGCGCAGGGCTAGTGAAGACCGGCGGCTTGATGTGCATCCTCCGCGGAGGCATGCGGGGAACGGCCTCAACGGCTGGTCAACCACTTGGCGGTGGCGGCGCACGGTGGACGCGGGCAGCTCAAGGTCGGAACATGGTGTGCCAACAGCGGCTCATAGCGGACGCACCCGACCATGGCAGAGGCGAGAGACCGTGGTAAAGGCTCTCTAACACGGCGCGGCAGAGGAGGCGCTCAGAGGCAGAGGACCTGGCTGGGCGGGTCGATCCCATGGCGGCAGAGAACAGCGGCTCAGCGCAGGACAGCAGCTCTCCGTTGGCGGCGACTCACGGCAACGGGGCAGCTCTCGCAGCAAGGGAGAGGCGCAAGGAGGGGATCCGACGGCGACTTGAAGTGAGGTCGGGGCGACTCAATCTGGCGCAGTAGCGGGTGGAAGACAGGCGTGGCCGGCGAAAGGCGCGGACGGCGAACGACGACTCAAGGTCGGCTCACGCGGCAGCGCAGGGCGCTGTGAGGGTGACCCGGTGAGGCAGGATCCGGCTCAAGGCCGTGCCGGTTGAGGCAGGTTGCAGTCGGCGCGGACGGGGCAGTGCCAGCGCGAGACAAGCCGGCAGTGATGACGCTGGTGAGGCGGGCCACAGTAAGGCGGTAGCAGGAAGCGGGTCAGGGCGATGTATCCAGCAGCGGAGCTCGCCTCCGTCTCCACTCCCGGGTCGCGGTCGGTCCGATGGATCCACGTCTGTGTTCCCTTCCGGGTAGTGGCCCGTTTTCCTGTTTTGACTTTTCTTCCATCTAAATCTTGCTAGCCCATCGAACGTGGCTCTGGCTATTGAGAAATAGTAGACAATCCTAGTCTTTTGCTTGATATGTCCAGTAGTACTTGTTTGATTGATACGTGCCAGCTTGTATAGAAGCACTTGTCAATTGATTTGTAATCTCCCGTTGTGATGTTAGGGAATAGCAGCGGGAAAGCAAGGTGGAGGCGGTCGCGGTCTGGTAGCCAGGCGTGGTGCAGAGGCAACAACTCGATGCGAGGTCGTCCGAGTCGTTTTTTGTTTGACTTGTCTTCCACGCACAAAGTAGCAGTAGGATCTACAATCGGATTCGACGGATCGCTTTGCCTCGGCGATGCGCAGATAAAATGCCAAACCCTCGTATCCTTCAAATCTCATCGGCTGTAAATCCGGATTTAACAAATATGACTCTGACGTAGACCCTTCCAAATAGGTTCCATTGTTAATTGCTAAACACACTTTCCATTGTCCAACATGACCATTGCCAAGGCGATTTGACTTGGCTTGGCAACTTGGAGAACCTTGACTCATCTAGATCGAATCTGAACATGTTGTTTTGACTGCTCGTCAACGACGTAGATCCTTCTGAAACCGACTTTCTTCATCCGGTAAATTATGAAATTCTCGATCTCCTGGGAGGATCCCTCCAAGAACTCAACACCATCGTGCGCAGGCCCCACGGTGGGCGCCAACTGTCGTACAATTGTCACGGCAGATGTCCTAGTTGTCAGGACTTAGTCGCGAGGCCAACGCATCTATGTGGTAGCTTGAGAGGGGTTGAGCGGGACGAGAGACGCGATGTTTTACCCAGGTTCAGCCCCTCACGGTGGAGGTAAAAGCCTACATCCTGCTTCATTGATATTGATGAGGATGATCACGGTTACAAAAGTGCTCTATCTCGAGAGCTATTGTCTAAACCTAACTTGTCCAACTTGTGGAACTTGTGAATCTTGTCCCTTTTGGGGAGCCCTGCCCCTCCTTATATATGTTGGAGGGGCGGGTTACATGTCGAGTCCTATTAGGATTAGGACTAGTCTATCTCTAATACAAACCAGATACAAGTCCAGGTCTTAACTCCTTGTAAGATAAATGTTCCTCATGCCTTTCCTCTTAAACCGGCCCACCATTAACCTAAACCGGCCTACTGGGCCTTGGGCCTTGTCATCCATCTGGAATATGCGCCGAGTCACCAGTGAGTCTTCAGGATCGTGAATTGTCATACCAGTGAACCGCCAGACACGTAAACCTCCAATCCTCTGGTGGTTTACCGATGAAATGCCTAATCCGGCCGGGTTATACTTCCGGCCGGTTTACGCCGTGGGGTATATCCCCGACAGCTCCGGAACACTTAGACTGGCCGGCATGTGATACACTTCGTTCCTGTGTCTGTCCCTTCGAGGAAATGTCACGCGGTGTCTTTCGGAGTCCTGCTAGCCTGCTACAGCCCGGGTTCCCGGAGTCCTGTTAGCCGAGTTGCTACAGCCCGGATTCACACACTGATGACCGACACGTTCGATGCTGGTTCATGTATGCCTATCCCCGTAAGTTAGCGTCACTTTGGGTTCACGACTAGTCATGTCATCCCGGGTTCTCTGTCATATGGATGCTAGCGACACTATCATATACGTGAGCCAAAAGGCGCAACGGTCCCGGGCCAGGTAAGGTGGCACCCATGGGAATACCGTGCGTGAGGCCACAAAGTGATATGATGTGTTACATGCTAAATCGGTGTGACTTAGAATCGGGGTCCTGATAGCTTTGGTATCAGAGCCGGACTGCCTGTAGTATTACCAAGTCAAACTGGTCGAAGTCGAGTCTAGAAATGCTTTAGTTATGTATGGGAATTGATTGTGGAAGGGAACGTAAGGCTCTTTTTACTCCTTTATCTTATGCCCTTCTGATCTGAGTCAACCTCTTCTTTTCTACGGAGATTAAGAACTAGGCCTTCTCATCTATCTATTAGGATGACGTGTTACTAATCCATAGACTTATAAGATTGATGGATTCAAGCCCCGGTTCAGTTCCTAGTATTTCTGTGTGTTGACAGTTCATGTCGGAACCTTGATATTGTGATGTTGAGTGGTTATACCACCATTTTGCATGATGTCTCAAATCTTTTTTGAGCATTTACAACCGTTATGTTGTCCGAGTCATCCCAGGTTTCTAAACAATCTGATGCATTTGCAAAATCCTTTCCCTCTGTTCTCGTTGTACTTTTGTGCCAGATTAACCACACTAATCGGTGTGTTGAGGTACTCTACTACCTCAACATATATGTTGGAGCTATTATTATGACCCTAGGTGTTTTAGGGAGTCACCTAGTAGTCTAGCCATGTTTTGTGTTCCCAGTGTGATGATTCTGGCCACCATTCGCAAAAGCATCTCGTGATGTTATTTAGTTAGTAGGTATTCTATTTCTGGGTCCTTATACCCAAGATTCACTCCACCTACCTCCTGTTGATAGTGTTTGCTCATTCCTTTAGGATATTAGTAACCTTTGTGATAGTCCTCAGGGTCCGTGGTATATCATTCTTCCAAAACCATGAACCGACATGGCAGAAGTTCTTTTCAACCAAAAGATCACAATAAGAGTGCTCTTCATGAGTTCTTCATTCTATATTGTGACTCTGCCAGATCTACCCCTCTGCATGGGTTATCTAGAAGAAACCTGTCGAACTTGGTTTGACATGCTGATCTATGCATCCACAACTCAAAAAGTTATATGTTCTTTGAGTTGTCCCTCCTCAGTTGTATTCCGACCATCAACTATCAATTAATAGTCAGGAGTAGTTGTGCATCCGTGTTCTCAATGCCTATTATTCTTGTGGTCCGTCAAGCCATTCTATTCCGGAATGACTAGGAGAAACAAAATCCAGTACCTCATCCATTTCTAGGATTGGGTCAAAGTAGTTGTATTCCACAGATCAAAATGCTAATCCAGCTTTTGTTCTGCTCTACCTTGGGGTATTACCATCTTGATGTCAAGAATGTCATGGGAATCACACCACCTCCTATGAACTCTTGATACAGTGATACTTCTTGCCATCATCGTTCATTCCCCGGTCTCTGTGTTATTGCAATCGGAATACCGACAAGTGAATTGTGATGTGTGAAATCAATGCTTGGTAGTTAAAGAATGATAATTTCATTCTTAGCGTCCTGATTACTGAATCACAATCCTGAGATTGATCATGCTACCTAGTCCATTTTCCTGGTGCACTCTTCGATCAATGAGTTAGGATCATATCAATCCCTTGCTCTTTTGATCCCATCATCTTGCCTTGAAAAGCAAGATTGTTCTCGAGCTTAATAACATATCAGTGGTTCGTGATTTTCCGAATATCTTCTCAGAAGTATCACCAGGTTGGCCCTGACTATTATGTTGAGCTTGTGATCAAGTTGGTTTCTGGTAAACCACCCTTTCTCCAAGAATCTGTGTCGAATACCCTGAGCTACCTCATTGGAAGATAAAGCTTACCTGACTTAGTTCATCTCTAAGGGATATCTTTTGTCTGTGTGTGTGTTGAAGAAAGATGATATCCTCATTGCTACCTCTTGAGCACTGCGTTGGTTTTCCCCGAAGAGGAAGGGATGATGCAGCAAAGTAGCGTAAGTATTTCCCTCAGTTTTTGAGAACCAAGGTATCAATCCAGTAGGAGGCTACGCGCGAGTCCCTCGTACCTGCACAAAACAAATAAATCCTCGCAACCAACGCAAATAGGGGTTGTCAATCCCTATAAGGCCACTTACGAGAGTGAGATCTGATAGATATGATAAGATAATATTTTTGGTATTTTTGTGATAAAGATGCAAAGTAAAATAAAGGTAAAGTAAATAGCAAAGGAAATAACTAAGTAGTTGGAGATTAATATTATGAAGATAGACCCGAGGGCCATAGGTTTCACTAGTGGCTTCTCTCGAGAGCATAAGTATTCTATGATGGGTGAACAAATTACCGTTGAGCAATTGACAGAATTGAGCATAGTTATGAGAATATCTAGGTATGATCATGTATATAGGCATCACGTCCGAGACAAGTAGACCGACTCCTGCCTGCATCTACTACTATTACTCCACTCATCGACCGCTATGCAGCATGCATCTAGAGTATTAAGTTAAAAACATAGTAATGCCTTAAGCAAGATGACATGATGTAGAGGGATAGACTCATGTAATATGAAGAAAACCCCATCTTGTTATCCTCGATGGCAACAATACAATATGTGCCTTGCTGCCCCTACTGTCACTGGGAAAGGACACCGCAAGATTGAACCCAAAGCTAAGCACTTCTCCCATTGCAAGAAAGATCAATCTAGTAGGCCAGACCAAACTGATAATTCCAAGAGACTTGCAAAGATAACCAATCATACATAAAAGAATTCAGAGAATATTCAAATATTCTTCATAGATAGACTTGATCATAAACCCACAATTCATCGATCTCAACAAACACACCGCAAAAAGAAGATGACATCGAATAGTTCTCCACAAGAGAGGGGGAGAACATTGTATTGAGATCCAAAAAGAGAGAAGAAGCCATCTAGCTACTAACTATGGACTCGTAGGTCTGAGGTAAACTACTCACACTTCATTGGAGAGGCTATGGTGTTGATGTAGAAGCCCTCCGTGGTTGATGCCCCCTCCGGCGGAGCTCTGGAACAGGCCCCAAGATGGGATCTCGTGGATACAGAAATTTGCGGCGGTGGAATTAGGGTTTTGGCTTCGTATCTGATCCTTTGGGGGTACGTAGGTATATATAGGAGGAAGGAGTACATCGGTGGAGCAACAAGGGGCCCACGAGGGTGGAGGGCACGCCTGGGCGGGGGGGGGGGGGGGGGGGGGGGGGGCGGGGGGGGGGGGGGGGGGGGGGGGGGGGGGGGGGGGGGGGGGGGTAGGCGCGCCCCTACCTCGTGGCCTCCTGTTTCTTTTCTTGACGTAGGGTCCAAGTCTCCCGGATCATAATCTTCCTCAAAATCACGTTCCCGAAGGTTTCATGATGTTTGGACTCCTTTTGATATTCCTTTTATTCGAAACCCTAAAACAGGCAAAAAACAGCAATTCTGGGCTGGGCCTCCGGTTAATAGGTTAGTCCCAAAAATAATATAAAAGTGGATAATAAAGCCCAATAATGTCCAAAACAGTAGATAATATAGCATGGAGCAATAAAAAATTATAGATATGTTGGAGACGTATCAAACATCCCCAAGCTTAATTCCTGCTCGTCCTCGAGTAGGTAAATGATAAAAACAGAATTTTTGATGCGGAGTGCTACTTGGCATAATTTTAATGTAATTCTTCTTAATTGTGGTATGAATATTCATATCCGAAAGATTCAAGACAAAAGTTCATATTGACATAAAAATAATAATACTTCAAGCATACTAACAAAGCAATTATGTCTTCTCAAAATAACATGGCTAATTTCGCCGGCGCCCTACCGCGACCACCGTCCGGCGGGCCGCGCCTGGACCGTCTCGGGTGCCCAGCGCCCATGCCCGTTCGGGCGGTGCCCGCATCCGCACCGCCCTGTGCCTGTTAGGCCTTGGGCCTATGACCAGTGGGCCACTGCCCTGGAACGTTTAAAAATAATAATAATAATATTAATTAATTGATTAATTAAATAATTAATTAACTTAATTAATCTTGATTAATTAAACTAAACAATTAATTAAACTAATTAATCATAATTAAGATTAACCAAATAACTAACTAAACTAATTAAACTGTTAGTTAATTAATTAATTAGTCAATGACAGTGGGGCCCACCCCCCTAATTAATCCTGATTAGGTTAATTAAACTGGATAATTAGATGTGTCACTAACACGTGGGACCCACCTGTCAGGTTGACACGGTCAACTGCTGATGTCATGCTGACGTCAGCAAACACTATTCTGGATAATGTTGAATTAAAATAATTAAATAAATCCTAAAAATGATTTAATTCTTTTAAAATTAATATAAAATAAACCATAACTCGGATGAAAAAACTTTGTACATGAAAGTTGCTTAAAACGACGAGACGAATTCGGATACACAACCCGTTCGTCCGCCACGCATCCCTAGCATAGCGAACACGCAACTTTCCCCCCTCCGGTTCATCTGTCCGAAAACGCGAAACACTGGGGATATTTTCCCGGATGTTCCCCCCCTTCACCGGTACCACCTCATACCGCGTTAGGGCACACCTAGCATCACGCTTTGTCATGTCATGCATCACTATGCATTTGTTTGCATTATATTTATTGATTCTTCCCCCTCTTCTCTCGCTAGACACCGAGACCGACGCCGCTGCTACCCAGTACGACTACGGTGTTGACGACCCCTCTCTCTTGCCCAAGCAACCAGGCAAGCCCCCCCTTTGATCACCAGATATCGCCTACTCTTCTCTCTACTTCTTGCATTAGAGTAGTGTAGCATGTTACTGCTTTCCGTTAATCCTATCCTGATGCATAGCCTGTCCTTGCTACTACTGTTGTTACCTTTACCTGCAATCCTAATGCTTAGTATAGGATGCTAGCTTATCATCAGTGACCCTACATTCTTGTCTGTCTGCCATGCTATACTATCGGGCCGTGATCACTCGGGAGGTGATCACGGGTATGTACTATATACTTTATGCATGATACATGTGATGACTAAAGTCGGGTTGGCTTGAGGAGTACCCGCGAGTGATTCACGGATTGGGGGCTGAAAGGACCTTTGTCCCGACGGCCCTCTGGGTGGATCTTTGTGGCGGAGCGATAGGGCAGGTTGAGACCACCTAGGAGAGAGGTGGGCCTGGCCCTGGTCGGCGTTCACGGTGACTTCAAGATAACACGCTTAACGAGATCTTGGTATTTGATCTGAGTCTGGCTACTGGCCTATACGCACTAACCAACTACGCGGGAACAGTTATGGGCACTCGACATTGTGGTATCAGCCAAAGCCTTCGTGACATCAGCGACTGAGCGGCGCGCGTCGGGTTGGACCGCGTAACGCAACTTCCTTTGTAATGGAGGTTGCTAGGTCTGCTCTCCGGCCGCCCACGCAATGTGCATGTGTGCAATGGGCGATGGGCCCAGACCCCTGCGCGCATAGGATTTAGACCGGCGTGCTGACCTCTCTGTTGTGCCTAGGTAGGGCTGCGACGTGTTAATGTTCCGAGGCCGGGCATGACCCAGACAAGTGTGGCCGAACAAAGGGGATCGAGCATGTTGGGAAATGTGGTGCACCCCTGCAGGGAAGTTAATCTATTCGAATAGCCGTGATCTTCGGTAACAGGACGACTTGGAGTTGTATCTTGACCTTATGACAACTAGAACCGGATACTTAATAAAACACACTCTTCCAAGTGCCAGATACAATCGGTGATCGCTCTCTCACAGGGCGACGAGGGGAGGATCATTGGTTAGAATTATGCTACACCATGCTACTTGGTGAACTTACCATCTACTCTCTTCTACATGCTGCAAGGTGGAGGTGGCCAGAAGCATAGTCTTCAATAGGACTAGCTATCCCCCTCTTATTCCGGCATTCTGCTGTTCAGTCCACCTATGATACACTTATTCCAATTGATACCAATGCATACATATGTAGTGTAGCTCCTTGCTTGCGAGTACTTTGGATGAGTACTCATGGTTGCTTTGCTCCCCCTTTCCCCCTTTCTTTACTCGGTTGCTGCGACCAGACGACGGAGCCCAGGAGCTAGACGCCATCGTCGATGATGACTCCTACTACACCGGAGGTGCCTACTACTACGTGCAGCCCGCCGACGGCGACCAGGAGTAGTTTAGGAGGATCCCAGGCAGGAGGCCTGCGCCTCTTTCGATCTGTATCCCAGTTTGTGCTAGCCTTCTTAAGGCAAACTTGTTTAACTTATGTCTGTACTCAGATACTGTTGCTTCCGCTGACTCGTCTATGATCAAGCTCTTGTATTCGAGCCCTCGAGGCCCCTGGCTTGTAATATGATGCTTGTATGACTTACTTTATTTGTAGAGTTGTGTTGTGATATCTTCCCGTGAGTCCCTGATCTTGATCGTACACGTTTGCGTGTATGATTAGTGTACAATTGAATCGGGGGCGTCACAGTTGGAAACTTTGAAAGCATTATCTTCATGTCCCGTCCATGAAGCATATGTTCGGATGTAAGAAGTGACTTCCTCTAAGCTCATGTGCATTCGATACAAGTTGCCACCATGAATTAGAGAAAGTTAGTTTGCTTCCTCTGGAATCATCCCAAGTCAGTCATGCAGGTGTGAAGTATACTATGTTTTGATAGACTGATCATCTCCATTACATATGTATTCCTAGCATACAAAGCCACTGGTTGATTTGTTCAAGGTAAATAAGTCTAATTTAAGTGCACAAGACTTCGGTATCCTCGATGATGGTTCCCCATCTGGACTCCGTAGTATTTCGTTGTAAGACTACAATATGGTCATGCTTGTCTTGGACAGCGTGTTCACATGTATGTAGCAGAACCAACTCATATTTTGGAGCTTACTACCATAGTTCATTTCCCGAGAATCTCGCAACATCATCTCGTCAATTTGTGTTGCAACCTTTCCTTTTCCAGACATGCTGTCTGAAATATCCCGTTACCAACCAGATCTGAATCTCAGGCAGATATGATGGTTGGAACGTTCCCAACATTTGCATTTTGTTCCCAGCTTACACCACGTTGTGCCAAATTCCATGGGCTGCTCTTCTCAGCAGTTGTTGTCCAAGATCATCTTGGAAAGTGGGCTTACCATAGGTCCCTTCCATTTCCGATGATAAGCAAAAATCATCCATTGCGTTGTCTTCAACAAGGTACTCCACATCATCCATTCTAGCCCGAGTATGCCGTTCTCTCGAACTCCGTCAAACGATCATTTGCAAATTGCCTTAGCCTGGTATGAAAAGTTGCAATAATCTATGTATCAAAAGTAATTCTTTTTGCCACTTAAGGGAATAATTCTATGAGTCACCTCCCCCAAGGTGTTTCGTTATGGAATCATGGAAATTATCTCCTCGCTACTATGAAACCATGCACCATCTTCCTAAGCATGGAATTGTTGCCTACCAAATTGAACCCTGCCATATGCTCCTTTCCATCACCCCTAATGAGTGCTTTCTGTCCCAACTCAAGAGATGTTTGCATGTCTCATTCCATGAGTTGATCTTGAGTGCTCAACCTTCGAGGAGATCGTTTCCTATAGAGTTTCTCTCTGTCGTCATCGTGTTGGATGAAGATCTCGAAAGCAAGGACGTCAAGATCAATATGATGCAATGAATCAACTTCTTCAAGACGGGCAGTTGGATCATGAAGATTGTGATAGTTCGAACCCCCTCTTCCTTTTACCCCATGCTTGAATCTCGAGACGAGATTCTTGTTAAGTGGGGGCGAGTTGTCACATCCCTAGCTTCTGGTACTGCCTAGTGTTTGCATCTTGCTTGCATCATGTTTAGCTTTCAATGAATTTGAAATGGGGGATGTTCAAACCCTAGCAGCAAATGAAATTCAACTAGGGTCAAAATTAAATCATTTCCAATGATCCCAAAATGCCTTTGGAAAAGTTCATCATTTTTGAATTGGTCTAGAACCTGTGCCAAAAATGGTGCACATTTTTCTAAGCCACTTTGGATTTTTGAATTAATCCATAGAGTATTTGAATTTGGGCATTTAACTGCTACAAATATTTTAAATGCCCAATTAATCCCGAAAGCAGTTGAGGGCTGTTGGGAATATTCCAATATGTGCCCACAATTTATTCCGAGATTTATAAAAATGGTTTAGTACTTTTACTAAATCAAAACATACAAAATTGAAATAGAGAACTGAAATAATAGAAAAGAGAGAGGGAGAAAGCACTTACCTGGCGCTTACCTGGCAGCCCATCTGGCCGGCCAAGCCCACCAGGGGCAGGGAGGTCTTCTTCCTCCCGCCAGTCGGAAGCACAACGCGTGCCCGACGCGCGCACGGCCACCACACGCCACCTCCTGCCTCCCTGGTTGCTCCCACGATCCTTGGAGACGCCACGTAGACCCCCTCGATTCTCTCTCACTCTCCATCGCTCTCACCCCCTTTCCTGGATCTGAATCTCGTGTCCAAGCGAGCTCATCGCCGCCGATCGCTACTATCGTGGCCACCGTCGCTGCCTCGCCCCTCTGATGTGCCTACGAGCTCCGCGACATCGTCCTCGTCATCTCCACCGAGCCAAGCAAGCTGGGGCACGCCGTAGCGTCGTCATCACCACCGTGTTCCACCTCGGGAGCCGATCACCGCCGCCGTTGATTCACCGCCGTCCACGGCTCCCCGACCGCGCTGATACCGTCAACGACCTCTACGTGAGCCCCTACTTCGAACCCCTCTTCTCCCCCACACGTTTGCACCCTCTAGGCCATAGTTCCACCATGGCCGAAGCTCGCCTCCGCTCTAGCTTGTCGCCGGCGTTGCTCCGGCGACCATTTGGTCATCCCGTGCTACCCAACTTGCTTACCGCATAGGGTAGTGCCTCGCTAGCGCCTCAGTTCGCGCGTTTGCACGCCGCAGCCCCAACCCCGTACATAGCTGAACTCCGGCGGCCACAAACAAGGTCGCCGCCGGCAACTCCGGCCACCCCAACCTCCGCCCCCGCCACCGTTGGATGCGCCACTCCACCCTCTTCCTGTAGCTAGTCCCTACGCGCCAAAAGAGCCCCTGTAGGTGGATCCCGACGCGCTCCGCCGTGTCCGGCCATGCCGGCGGCTAAATGCCGGTAGGTTGACCGCTTTGACCAGTGGGGTTTGACCCCTTCTGACCAGGGGTTTGACCCCTCTCTCTCACTGACATGCGGGCCCCGCCCGGCTAACTAAGTTAGTTAGGGCTAATCCTATTTGGGTTAGTTAGATTAGCCGCTGACAAGTGGGCCCTGGCCCCTGTTAATTAGCTAAGTGTTAAATTAACTTAATTTTAAACCCACAGCCACTGATGTGTGGGTCCAGGGACTAATTAGCCTAGATTAACTTTTAGTTAGTGCTAATTAACCCTGTTAGTTGACTGAGTCACTGACCAGTGGACCCCACTGGTCAGGTTTGATCTGGACCGGGTCTATTGACCTGCTGAGGTCAGCATGACGTAGTGCTGACGCAGTAGATATTTTCTGGGATTTAAAATAAATCAGAAATGATTTATTTAATTCAGAAAATATCCAAAACTTCTAAAAATCATATAAAATCAATTGTAACTCCAAATGAAACAAATTATATATGAAAAATTATCAGAAAAATCCAAAGAATCTGTTTATGGCAATGTCATGCATGTTTGAGAAACCTAAAGCTACTGTATATGACAATTTGAATCAATGGCATTTGAAATGCCTTATGTGGAGTTTGAATTTGAATCTTGCGTTCAAACCAACTCCGTTTAAATCATTGCTAGCTGCATTAGCTCAAATCACAGCATATTGCCATGTCACATTCATGCATCATATTGTTGCATTGCATTGATTGTGTTCTTCCTTGTTTGCTAGTATTTGTCCCCTCTAAGTAGACGTGGGTTCAACGATGAGTTCGATGACACCGATGAAGAGCTATACTATCTTCAGAAGTGCCAGGCAAGCAAAACCCCCTTGTTCATTCCGATACAATCCCACTCTCTCGCTCCTGCTCTCTTTTACTACATTAGAACAACAACGATTCAACTGTTACGTGATGCGGTAGTTGAACCCCTTTCCTCTGCATGACCTGTCATTGCCACAGTAAATAGATGAAACCCACTAGCATGAGTAGGAGTTGTTTGGGCCCTGATGTCCTACTCATTCATGCTTGTTTGTCATGCCTACTACTGGTTAGAGTTGAGTCAGTTCCAATTCACCGGGGATGAATTGGAATGTGGTGAACATGTCCTACTGTTGAGAGCTAAGTGTGTGAACATGATTTGGTAAAGGTAGCGGTGAGAGGCCATGTAGGAGTACATGGTGGGTTATCTCATTGAAGGCGTCCTCAGGAACTGAGTTCTGTGTTTGTGATCCATGAACAGTTACTACCACACATTGGGCTCCGGGCACTCCAAGCTCTCTCGACTTATTAATCAACCCGATCTCTGTCCAGGAGTTGCAACTAGTTTCTGGTGTTTGTAGGTAGTGTTAGTAGTCTACCAAGTGGCACCGGTACAGGTGGGCTTGGGATAGACTAGGCACCATGGCTGGGTATACCAAGCGTCACCCGTTTGGTGGGCTTGGAACCCTGTACACATTGTTTGGGGCCGTGGGTGACACCCCGGACGGATCTCCTTGTGGATGGAACCCGAATAGGCGATAAACCTGGACTAGAGACTTGCGTGGTTAGTCAGGTCGTGGCCAACTCCCTCGCCAGACTTCTGCTTGAAGGTTGCCGAGATACACAACGTGTACATGGTGGTAAGTGGCGAGAGCGTGTGTGAAGATGTACACCCCTACAGGGTTAACATGATCTATTCGAATAGCCGTGTCCACGGTAAAGGACTTCTGGGTTGCCTGTATAGTTCATAGACAAGTGAAAGTGGATACTCTAAAATGCGCAAGCTAAGCGTGAGTGCTATGGATGGCGTTCTCGTAGGGAGGCGGGAGCAGATCCATAGTGGTGTATTGATATGGTGAATATGTGGACTCGTGTGCGCCACCTCAAAAGAGTTACTTGCACTCGTAGTTCAGGATAGCCACCGAGTCAAAGCTGGCTTGCTGCAGGTAAACTCCACCACCCCCCCTTTGTTGATACCGATGCATATGTAGATAGTTCTGATGTAAGTCTTGATGGGTACATTTGTACTCATGTTTGCTTAATTTATGTTTTTGCATAGAGACATCAGTCTCACTAGTAGTTCTGCGTGGACTTCGACATTTAGCTTGTTACATCAGCTACGATCTTATGCCCTCGGCAGTGTCTTGTAGATAGTCAGGCTTCTCAGCCTTTTTCTTTTATAGTTGTCTGTACTCAGACAAGTTAAGCTTCCGCTTGTTCTTGTTGCTTGTATACTCTGTATGTTGGGTCATGAGACCCATGTTTGTAATACTTGGCTCCTCGGAGCCTAATGATAAATACTTTGAGTTGTAGAGTTTTGTTGTCATGCCATGTTGTATTTACACATATCGGGCATATTGTGTGTATGATTGAAATGCTTGGTATGTGTGGGATCCGACAACCTAGTTGTTTATCCTTGGTAGCCTCTCTTATGGGGAATTGTAGTCTAGTGCTACAGCCCAGGTTCCCGCAGTCCTGCTAGCCCAGTTACTACCGCTCCGGAACACTTAGACTGGACGGCATGTGATCCACTTCGTTCCTGTGTCTATCCCTTCAAGGAAATGTCACGCGGTGTCTTCCGGAGTCCTTCTAGCCTACTACAGCCCGGGTTCCCGGAGTCCTGTTAGCCCAGTTGCTACAGCCCGGATTCACACACTGATGACCGACACGTTCGATGCTGGTTCATGTATGCATGTCCCCA
This sequence comes from Triticum urartu, assembly GCF_003073215.2. NCBI lineage: Eukaryota > Viridiplantae > Streptophyta > Magnoliopsida > Poales > Poaceae > Triticum > Triticum urartu. The sequence continues at coordinate 461,243,385 of NC_053026.1, read as the reverse complement.
TAAGTTAGCGCCACTTTGTGTTCACGACTAGTCATGTCGGCCTGGGTTCTCTGTCATATGGATGCTAGCGACACTATCATATACGTGATCCAAAAGGTGCAAACGGTCCCGGGCCAGGTAAGGTGGCACCCGTGGGAATACCGTGCGTGAGGCCACAAAGTGATATGATGTGTTACATGCTAGATCGGTGTGACTTAGAATCGGGGTCCTAACATGATCAATCCGCTCTTCCTCCTTTTGTTCTTCACTCTCCTCCTCATCTTTTTCATCCAATGAGCTCACAATGTCATTAATTTCTTCTTCCATAGACTACTGCAAAATATTAGTCTCTTCTTGGACAGCGGAGACTCTATCAATAAAATCGTCAATATCGGAATTGAATTCATAATTCTCATAGCAATATTTAAGGATAGCTAAATTTTCAGGTCTATAAACTGAATCATCAAATTTTTCACTCTATAAACAAAGATTCAATTTCATAAGCACCCATAAAAGCAACAAATTTTTCTATTTGTTCCACATCATAGTAATCATATATACCATTAGCATAAGAAGCCAAGGTGTTATCATCATTAAATTTGCATGAAAAGGGAAGGTGTGGAGCCTTCATCCTAGAGCAACAAGTATAATCATATCTCAAGCATAGTTCCCGAGCATACCAATGCAACATATGAATTTGATACCATAATGTTTCCCTTTTTGAGTCAAGCGATAATCCCTAAAGTATTCACGTTGATACAACGTATCACCCATTAGATAATTGAATGGGGTTTTCTCAGGATTATCAAAGTAGTACATAATATTTTTCACATAACCAGCATCGAGGGTTTTAGGAGGTTCCTCATCTCCATGAGTAGCAAGTAAACCTATTTTTTTTTTGGTATTTTGTGTTCCATATCCATAACTAAAGATAGAGAACAAGTAAGAACAGCAAATAAAATTACTTAGTGATAAAGCAAACAAGCACACACGAGAATATTCACCCCACGCTATGGCTCCCCGGCAACGGCGCCAGAAAAAAGTCTTGATAACCCACAAGTATAGGGGATCAATTGTAGACTCTTTCGATAAGTAAGAGTGTCGAACCCAATGAGGAGCTAAAGGTAGAACAAATATTCCCTCAAGTTCTATCGACCACCGATACAACTCTATGCACGCTTGACGTTCACTTTACCTAGAACAAGTATGAAACTAGAAGTACTTTGTAGGTATTTTTGGATAGGTTTGCAAGAATATAAAGTGCATGTAAATAAAAAGTAGGGGCTGTTTAGGTAAAGAAGCGATAAAGTTAGTATAGCGAGTGTGGAAAAGTGGTGGTAGGAGTTGCGAAATTGTCCCTAAGCATTTGACTACTTTACTAGACCAATAGTAAGTTTTATGTGGGAGAGGCCACTGCTAGCATGTCATCCTTGACTTGGAATTCTATGAACTTATGATTGGAACTATTAGAAAGCATCCGCAACTACTAACGTTCATTAAGGTAAAACCCAACCATAGCATTAAGATATATTGGTCCCCCTTCACTTCCGTATGCATCAATTTCTATGCTAGGTTGAAGCTTCTGTCACTCTTGCCCTCCAATACATAGTCCTATCAACATACAACTAACCCTATGGTGTGATCCACGCACGCGCTCATATGATGGGCACCAAAGGACAACAACATAATCACAAGAAAATTAAATCAATCACAGTAATTCACCAATCACCGATAGGACAACGAAAATCTACTCAGACAACATAGGATGGCAACACATCATTGGATAATAATATGAAGCATAAAGCACCATGTTCAAGTAGAGGGTACATCGGGTTGCGGGAGTGTGGACCGCTGTAGATAGAGGGGGGAAGGTGATGGAGATGTTGGTGAAGGTAACAGCGGTGTTGGTGTAGATTGCGGTGATGATGATGGCCCCGGCGGTGTTCCGGCGCCACCGGAAGAGAGGGGGAGAGGGCTCCCCTTCTTCTTCTTCCTTGACCTTCTCCCTAGATGGGTTCTCCCTAGATGGGAGAAGGGTTTCCCCTCTAGTCCATGGCCTCCATGGCATGGACGGGGCGAGAGCCCCTCCGAGATTGGATCTGTCTCTCTGTCTCTCTCTGTTTCTGCGTTCTTCGATTCTGCCCTTTCACCGTTTCTTATATATCCAGAGATCCGTAACTCCGATTGGATTGAAACCTTCACCCCGATTTTTCTCCGAAAATTAGCTTTCTTGCGGCAGAAGAGCATCAACCACCTTACGGGGGGCCCACGAGGGTCAGGCGCGCGCCCAGGGGGGCAGGCGCGCCCCTGCCTCGTGGCCCCCTCGGGCACCTTCTCGCATTTATTCTTCTTCCCATATTTCACAAATATTCCAAAAATATTCTCCGTCCGTTTTCATCCCGTTTGGACTCCATTTGATATGGATTTTCTGCGAAAAAAAACATGCAACAAACAGGAATTGGCACTGGGCACTGGATCAGTATGTTAGTCCCAAAAATAGTATAAAAAGTTGCCAAAAGTATATGAAAGTTGTATAATATTGGCATGGAACAATAAAAAATTATAGATACGACGGAGACGTATCACATACTTCTTACATAAAACATAGGGTGCCCTAAACCATAACATAGGCCACAAACTATTCAAAAATTAGCTTGTTTTTGTTCATACAATATACAGAATAGGGCCACCATGATTCAATTTTTTAGCTTTTCTTCTTCTTTTCAACATCAACATGGCTCATTTTTCTAGCTTTAGTTTCCTTTTTGACACTTCAACTAGTCCATTATGTGCGTGTGCGGAAACTTGACCCTACTCTAAATGGGCCATTTAAACTTGACCTACACAAGTACACACCATGAATTTAACAAGATGAATGGGCTACCCTCCAACCATTTTACAAGGCTAACCCTAAAACTTGTTGGTTTTCATTGAGCGATGACCTTTCATTGATTGATTTGTAGAAGGGCTCACGTACGACACCATATCCATCTAGCGATATCTCATGTCAAATAAGATAGAAATAGCAAGCAAAATACAGATAACCAATGACATATCAAATAAGCGTAGCAAGCATAACATAGTTCTTAGGGGATAGCATGACAGAGATAACAAGTTCATGGTACAACCAACAACATAATTATGATAGAAATATATAAAAGATAAAAAGCCCTAACACCCTAGGGCAAGACAAGCTCACGAGACTGGGACTTCACCACCATCTTCACTGCGCCTCCTCTTCACTGCTCCTCCTCTCCATGCTGTCCTCGCCGATGTAGTAGGGGAGGCTGTGCATACCGGCACGGGTGGGGAAGATGTAGTCGGAGTTTGTGAAGATGTTGTGGGTTGTGAATGTGATGAATTCGCATCCACACCAAAACACCTTGCCAAGGAGGTAGTACGCATCAAATCTGTTGGTGAAGGTGACGGTGAGCCCTATCGGCGGAGTCCTAGAGTTTGGATGCACTTCCTCTAGTCGGAACATCACCGGCGAGCCCGCCGGGAGGTGGGCAAAGTCCGCACCGAGGAACCACTAGGAAAACCCCCTTGCACCCCACCATCGTGAGAACGCCCACACACGGAGCATCCTCTCCATGATGACACCGGCCGGATACCGTCTCTGCGACACGGTCGATGGGAGCTAGAAGGTGGGGATGTTGTACTGCATCCTCGCCTCGCTTTGAGAGTGCCCTGGGTTTGGGTGAAGAAGAGAAGGGGCAGTGCAAATGGATGTCTGTGGATAATAGGTGGAGGGTGGTGGTTTAAATAGGGAAAGGGGAAGGGAAGGGGCCGGAGTGGCACCAGCCGCGCTTACGTTCAAACGAGCCACATCGATCGATATGCCACTTTAATTGCCAACATGTTTTAATTGCCACGTTGAATAAATGTGAGTGGATCGAAAAGTGTGAAACAATGATCTACATCGAGGAGACACGCGTACGAGATGAGACGAACCAGCGGCAACAACCATCCCTGCGTCCGTGGCGGCTCCCGTGAAAAAGAGGCCGGTCAGCGCATTGTGGCGGCGGGAAGCGGCGCATGCAGGTAGGCTAGCTACGTGCATGCATAGCAGGCTAGCTAGACATGTCATTCATGCATAACAGGCTTCTGGCGTTGCGGCGCGCTGATAACCCACAAGTATAGGGGATCGCAACAGTTTTCGAGGGTAGAGTATTCAGCCCAAATTTATTGATTCGACACAAGGGGAGCCAAAGAATATTCTCAAGTATTAATAGTTGAGTTGTCAGTTCAATCGCACTTGAAAGACTTAATATCTGCAGCAAAGTATTTAGTATCAAAGTAATATGGAAGTAACGGTAACGGTGGCAAAAGTAACAGTATTTGTTTCATAGTAATTGTAACAGTGGCAACAGAAAAGTAACTAAGCAAAGATCAATATGTGAAAAGCTCGTAGGCATTGGATCAATGATGGATAATTATGTCGGATGTGATTCCTCATGCAAAAGTTATAACATAGGGTGACACAGAACTAGCTCCAGTTCATCAATGTAATGTAGGCATGTATTTCGAATATAGTCATAGGTGCTTATGGAAAAGAACTTGCATGACATCTTTTATCCTACCCTGCCGTGGCAGCGGGGTCCTATTGGAAACTAAGGGATATTAAGGCCTCCTTTTAATAGAGTACCAGAACAAAGCATTAACACTTAGTGAATACATGAACTCCTCAAACTATAGTCATCACCGGGAGTGTTCCCGATTATTGTCACTTTGGGGTTACCGGATCATAACACATAGCAGGTGAGTATTGACTTGCAAAATAGGATCAAGAACTCACATATATTCATGAAAACATAATAGGTTCAGATCTGAAATCATGGCACTCGGGCCCTAGTGACAAGCATTAAGCATAGCAAAGTCATAGCAACATCAATCTCAGAACATAATGGATACTAGGGATCAAACCCTAACAATACTAACTTGATTGCATGATAAATCTCATCTAACCCATCACCGTCCAACAAGCCTATGATAGAATTACTCACACACGGCGCTGAGCATCATGAAATTGGTTATGGAGGAAGGTTGATGATGACGATATCGACAGATTCCCATCTCTAGAGCCCCGAACGGATTCCAGATCAGCCCTCCCGAGAGAGATTAGGGCTTGGCGGCGGCTCCGTATCGTAAAACGCGATGAATACTTCTCTATTTTTCTCCCCAGACGCGAATATATAGAGTTGGAGTTGAGGTCAGTGGAGCCTCATGGGGCCCATGAGACAGGGGGCGCGCCACAGGGGGGTGGGCGCCCCCCACCCTCGTGGACAGGGTGTGGTCCCCCTTGGTGTTGATTCTTTCGCCAGTATTTTTTATAAATTCCAAAAATATTCTCCGTGAAGTTTCAGGTCATTCCGAGAACTTTTATTTCTGCACAAAATAACACCATGGCAATTCTGCTGAAAACAACGTCAGTCCGGATTAGTTCCATTCAAACCATGCAAGTTAGAGTCCAAAACAAGGTCAAAAGTGTTTGGAAATGTAGATACGATGGAGACGTATCACATCCCCCAAGCTTAAACCTTTGCTTGTCCTCAAGCAATTCGGTTGACAAACTAAAAGTGATAAAGAAAAACTTTTACAAACACTGTTTGATCTTGTTGTTGTAAATATGTAAATCCAGTATTCAAGTTTTCAGCAAAGATTATGAACTAACCATATTCAGAATAACACTTAGGTCTCATTTTTACTCATATCAATGGCATAATCAACAAGCAAGAAATAATAGTAAATCTCGGAATACAACACTTTATCAAAACAATCATAATATGATATAACAAGATGGTATCTCGCTAGCCCTATCTGAGACCGCAAAACATAAATGCAGAGGACCTTTGAAGCTCAAGGACTGACTAAACATTGTAATTCATGGTAAAAGAGATCCAATAACAATCATACTCAATGTAAACTAATAGTAATGCATGCACATGACAGCAGTGCTCTCCAACTGGTGCTTTTTAATAAGATGGTGATGACTCAACATAAAAGTAAATAGATAGGCCCTTCTCAGAGGGAAGCAGGGATTTGTAGAGGTGCTAGAGCTCGATTTTTGAAATAGAGATAAATAATATTGAGTGACATACTTTCATTGTCAACATAACAACCGAGAGATCTTGATATCTTCCATGCTACACACATTATAGGCGGTTCCCAAACAGAATGGTAAAGTTTATACTCCCCCACCACCAACAAACATCAATCCATGGCTTGTCCGAAACAACAGGTGCCTCCAACTAACAACAATCCTGGGGAAGTTTTGTTTGCAATTATTTTTATTTAAGCTTGTGACTGGGCATCCCGGTTACCAACCATTTTCTCGTGAATGAGGAGCGGAGTCCAATCCTTGTGAGAATAACCCACCTAGCATGAAAGATATAGACATCCCTAGTTGATATATGAGCTATTCGAGCATACAAAATAGAATTTCATTTGAAGGTTTAGAGTTTGGCACATACAAATTTACTTGGAACGGTAGGTAGATAGCACATATAGGAAGGTATGGTGGACTCATATGGAATAACTTTTGGGGTTTATGGAAGTGGATGCACAAGCAGTATTCCCGCTTAGTACAAGTGAAGGTTAGAAAGAGACTGGGAAGCGACTAGCTAGAGAGCGACAACAGTCATGAACATGCATAAAATTAATCAACACTGAGTGCAAGCATGAGTAGGATATGATTCACCATGAACATAACTATCGTGGAGGCTATGTTGATTTTGTTTCAACTACATGTGTGAACATGTGCCAAGTCAAGCCACTCGAATCGTTCAAAGGAGGATACCACCCTATCATACCACATCACAACCATTTTAAAAGCATGTTGGCACGCAAGGTAAACCATTATAAACTCCTAGCTAATTAAGCATGGCATGAGCAACTATAATCTCTAATTGTCATTGCAAACATGTTTCATTCATAATAGGCTGAATCAGGAACAATGAACTAATCACATTTACAAAAACAAGATAGGTCGAGTTCATACCACCTTCTCTCATCTCAATCAGTCCATCATATATCGTCATTATTGCCTTTCACTTGCACAACCGAACAATGTGAATAATAATAATAGTGCACGTGCATTGGACTAAGCTGGAATCTGCAAGCATTCAATACAAGGGAGAAGACAAGGTAATATGGGCTCTTTGTTAGATCAGCAATTATGCATATGAGAGCCACTCAACATTTTCTTCATGGTCTTCTCCTCTGGACCCCCAAAGAAAAGAAAAGAAACAAAACTATTTACACGCGAAAGCTCCCAACAAGCAAAAGAATAACGAGAAATCTTTTTGGGTTTTCTTTTAATTACTACTACTACAGGCATGGGAAGTAAACTAGCTAAAAGCTACAACTATTTTTTGGGGTTTTCTTAAGGTTTTTCGAACACACAAGAAGAAGGCTTAAAAATAAAATAAACTAGCATGGATAGTACAATGAAAAAGTCTGAGCACCGGCAACTGGAATGAGTGTGTGAACATGAATGTAATGTCGGTGAGAAATACGTACTCCCCCAAGCTTAGGCTTTTGGCCTAAGTTGGTCTATGGCCATGGCTCAAAGCTGCCCTCTCCGGTGTACGGAGGAGTGTCCTCTGGGTGCCACTGGTTGGCGATCTCCTCCGGATCCCACTGATAAACAGACTGTCGATAAGGTTCAAGGGGTGGCTCCGGCTCAGGCTCCAGTATGCATGAACGGCCTCCGGCAAAATGAGGTACGTGCCTAAAAATATGTTAAAAAAAGAGGGCGCATGCAAGGTAATAATCTCACAGTAATTTTTATCAAATATAAATTTATACTTAAGCATCTTCTTCTTATCTCTAACAATGAAATCATGTCCTACCATACTCTTATAATATAAAAAAATAGGGGGCAACAACTTTTCCTCTTTCTCATAATGCCTAATAGGTATCCCAAAGTGTGCAGCAAGGCGCGAAGCAAAGATGCCTCCAAAGATGGGGCCCTTTGTACGGTTCAGATTTAATCGTTTAGCAACAATATCGCCTAAACTAAAAGTGGTATCACAAAACAAAGCATGGCGCAAAATAACAATATCAGGAGCACTGAGATTTCCACTGTTCCCGCGACCAATTAAGCACCTACTAGCAAATATTGCAAAGTAACGTAGAACAGGAAAATGTATGCTAGTAATTCTTGCATCAGAAACTTCCCTCGTTTCCCCTACAGCAATCGTATCAATAAACCCTTCCACATCATTACGATGTGGTTCCTCTATGATGCCCGCAAAGGTATCTTACAGACCTGAAAAATCATATAGTGACATCTCCTTAACCTCATATAAGTTAAATTCCACTTAAGGTGGTGATTTCTTAGCACGAAAGTAAAATTTTTGCATGAAATATTAGTGAGGAGGAGATACTATTCGCGCTGGTCGCGGAGGAAGTCGATGAGGCCTGCTTTCTCAGCCAAATAATAAAAGTTCTCATAAATCCCGGCTGCTCTCAAGAACTCATCACAAGGCCATTCACATGGCCGAACCTCCGCAGTGCGAGGGAGATTATAGTTGGGCTTCTTATTCTCTTCACTTTGCTTATCCTTCGAGCTTCGGCTCGAAGAGCCCCTCAACAATCTTTTCATCATTTTCTTTCTCTGATTTTTTTTTGAAATTTATAGTGACTCAAAATAAAAGTGAACCTGTAGCGACCATACCTCAAACGGTCCAATCTCTATGCTCAGGTGTCATCCCTGGATCAGTAATGCTGACACCACACAGTACTTGAAGGATTTATAACATAGTAGCAATCACACACTTATTACATCGAGAGTCTCAAAAGAGAACTTATTATAATAAATATGGCTCAAGGCCATCTAATAATGATAACATCGGAAGGCTTGGAAGATAAGTGAGTCCATCAACTCCAACAGCATCACTGAGTATAGAACCACGACCTAAAGGCACCTTAATCATCGTCTGAAAAGTCTGCAACATTAACGTTGCAGCCCGAAACGGGCCAGCACATGGAATATGCTGGCAAAGTAACACATAGAGAGTAATGGAATGAAATAGGCTATACTATATGCATATTTGGCTAGTGGAAAGCTCTATGGTTACAGTTTTTGCGTGAAGCCAATTTTTCCCTACTGCAAAGGAATAGATTTTATTTAACTATCATGGTAGTTGTTAAACATTGATAATGGTTGACAGCATTCTCAATCCCAATTAAACATCATCTTTAAACAAAACCCATCAAAATTTATTTTAGAGTAACATGATGAGATTCACATGATAATCCGGGTACTAGATACTCAAGATGTCCATAACCAGGGACACGGCTAACCATGATTAGTTTATACACTCTGTAGAGGTTTGCGCACTTTTCCCCACAAGACTCGATTGCCTCTGTTTAATTTCTCGCACTACACGGTGTTTGAGAAACGGATGACCGAGACATAGTCTTTCAGAAGCGCTAGCACCTTACGATCGGGTAGACCGTTACACCTACTTTCCCTACATCTGCTAGTCTACCACTGTAAGAGTTCGCACAACTTAGTCAACTATGCTAGAGCCCATAGTAGCTTGTGGCTGCACACGGAAGTTTCTAGCATGAATAATCTCATGATCCCTTTGAGCCTAGGTGGCGGTCCAAAAGATAAACATGCAATCGCTGGAATACCCAGGTGCCTCAATCCACCCAGATGTGTATTTAAGTTGCCACCTTAGAGAAACCATTAATTTAACAATCTCACATCTGTCATGGATTTCACTCACCCAATCCACGTCTACTGGCATAGCATGGCATAATAAGGAAATGTAGAAGTAACTCCCAAAGGTTTGATAATAAACAGGTAATAGGTTCTACCTCAACTACTTCCCAACCCACAATTTAATTAGATCCTAAACATGCAATGTGTGAGGATTGATCTAATGCAATAAAACTGGGTAATTGGAAGTATGATCAAAGTGTTACTTGCCTTGCTGATGATCCGCAAAACCTAGCGATTCGAAGTAGCAAGCGGCGCACTCCGGGTACTCTATCGCAAACAAACAAGCATACAATAAGTACTCAACTAATGCATAGGTAAAACTCGGATAAGAGATCTAACCAGAAAGTTCAACTTAAGAACTCCGGTTGGCAATAAGAACAAAAACGAACAAAGCAACGAAGGACAAACGGCAAAAGAAACAAGCTTCATTAACTATTCTGGATCTAGGGCAATTTTTACAGTGGCAAAAACTTGTTTGAGTTGGTTAAATGGAAAGAGGGTTTCGAGACGAAACTCCAGGCGCTTGAATCGCCTAATTTCGATAAACGAGCGAAAATTTAAACTAAAACGGACATCGGATCAGAAATTGCGATCAGAAAAACCGCGGATTTAATCCGAGAAAAGAAAAAAGACGAACAGGTTAACGAACGAACGTTCGTTAACATGAACTAAACGAAAAACACGCTCGTTAAAATGAACGGACGAGCGAACGCTCGCTAAATAAATAAACCAGATAAAAACCGATCTATTTAAAAGAAACAAAAACTAGGGTTTTCAAGAAAAAACCGAAACGACTTTTTCTCAAAAACCGGCCGGCGGCTACCTCGGTGGCGGCGCTCCGGCGATGCTCCGGCAGGGTGGTGGGTGGCGCGAGGCGGCGGGGCGGTGGCTCCGGGCGGCGTGCGGCGGCGGCAAGCGGCGCGGCGGTGTGCGGCAGCGGCGGCGGTGGTGTGGGGTTGCAGGGGGGCGGCGGCGGTTATAAAGGGGCGGGAGAGGCGACTTGGGGGTGGGGTCGGCCTTGGGAGGCGGAGTCCTCCCCAGACTCGGGCGGCGGCGGCGCTGGTCGGGACTCCGTCCCGACCCGGCGAGAGGCGGCGGCGGCTGGCTGGGCCCTTGGCCCAGTCGGGCGCGGGGTCTTTTTTTTAAACAATTTCACTGCGATTAAAAAAATTCTAGAAAAATAAATAATAATCTAAAAATGCTAAAACAAATTTTCTCCGTCTAAATAAAATATTTAGAATAGGATGAACATTTTTTTGGCTCTATATGCAATTTTTGAAAATGTGCAATTTTTCCTAAATTCAATTAAAATAGCAAATAAAACCAAAATAAAATCTTATTTGATTTTTTTGTTAAATCCTCAATATTTCTTTATTTTGGGAAAGTCATTTTATTCCCTCTCTCATATTTTTGCAATAGAAATAATTGAAGATAAAATAAATAAAATCAAATGATCGTATTTTCAAATTTTGAGAAGACTCAAATATGAAAATAGCGAAATCCCCAACTCTCTCCGAGGGTCCTTGAGTTGCGTAGAATTTCTAGGATCAACCAAATGCAATAAAATATGCTATGCAATGGTGATCTAATGTATGACATTCCAAATTGAAAATTTGGGATGTTACAACCTACCCCCCTTAAGATGAATCTCGCCCTCGAGATTCGGGTTGGCTAGAAAATAGGTGAGGATGGTCCTTCACCAAATCTTCCTCTCGTTCCTAGGTGGCTTCATCTTCCGTGTGGTGGCTCCACTGAACTTTGCAAAACTAGATAACCTTGCTGCGGGTGACTCGACTGGCATACTCAAGAATTTTGACTGGTTTTTCCTCGTAGGTCAGATCACTCTCCAACTGAATCGCTTCCAGCAGCACTGTATCTCTCAGCGGTATATCAGCCATCTCTGCGTGGCACTTCTTCAACTGGGAAACGTGGAACACATCGTGAACTCCTGACAATCCTTCGGGCAATTCCAACTTATAGGCTACTTCTCCCATACGCGCCCAAACTTTGTATGGGCCTACAAAATGTGGCGCTAACTTTCCCTTAACTCCAAAGCGCTTAACTCCTCGAAGTGGAGATACTCGAAGATAAACTCGGTCCCCGACTTCGTAAACTATCTCCTTGCGTTTAGAATCTGCATAGCTCTTCTGCCTGGATTGGGCTACCTTGAGCCTATCGCGAATCAATTTCACTTTCTGTTCAGACTCCTTAATCAGATCTGGTCCAAACAACTGGCGGTCTCCAACTTCATCCCACGACAATGGGGTCCTGCACCTCCTTCCATACAAGGCTTCGAAAGGGGCCATCTTCAAACTGGATTGATAACTATTGTTATAAGAGAACTCTGCATATGGCAAATTCTCGTCCCAACTAGATCCATAATCTAGCGCACAAGCTCTTAGCATATCCTCCAAAATCTGGTTGACTCTCTCGGTCTGTCCATCTGTCTACGGATCGAAAGCTGTACTAAACTCCAGTCTGGCACTACTAGGGAAAAGGCTAGCACCAGTGCGGATTTTGTGCTCACTAGTAGCGCGGGTAGGCGCACTACTAATAAGGCGCTACAGCTATTGCTTAGCAGTGACGCGTGCCCGCACGCGCTACTGCTAGGGCAAATAGCTGCAGTGTTTGTTCACTCCCGCGCTACTTCTAATGTAACTACTGGCAGCATGTTTTCTCGCCATCGCTACTAGTATTCTTTTTTTTTATTTTTTTTTTAGTGTATTTATGCGCCATAGGACAAATATTGGTACAATACCAGTTATGAGGTTTACATCATTATGTCCATAACAGTGTGTCAAATGAAGGTGGATTAGGTTCAAGTGGAGGCAGTATGTGGTGCATGTCAAAAGTATACTACTAATCCAAACTTGATCTAGTTTGGACTAGTAGTACTTTCGATGTGCACCACATGTTGCCTCCACTTGAATCTAATCCGCCAGCACAAGCTATTTAATCATCATCATAGTCATTACCACCAACAGTATTTATTTAATCACCACTAACACTAGCTAATAATAATCATCATAGTCATTACCACCAACACTAGCTATTTTATCATCATAGTAATAGTGTAGCACATCATCATCCTCAAACTCATTTCTAGCTAGCTAATCACTCCTGGTGCTCTCTCTTAGGTAAAATAACATAAAGCATGTGTAGCTCTCCTCCTTGATCAAGTTGGAGCATGCAGATGAACCTGTCTCCTAATCATGGGTAGCGCATCTGTTTGCTGCCCCCTAGTACTTCTCTGCGCTCCCCCATCACATATTTGGTCCAGTCTTGCACTATTAAGCATCCGTCGCTAATCTTGAATGCACTAAAGTAATCTATAGGATATCTTGGCCGTAAGCTAATAATACTCATGGTACCTTTAGTCTCGATCCCATAAGGCACAACATTCATCGAGAGTCTCTGTTGAAGAACATTGTATGGTAACATACTTAGCAATGAAGTTTAGCTCCAAAACTAATGTATGGAAAAGATGCACTCAGGACAAATAGTAAAAATCTTACCATACTTCCTAAATAGATGTGACCGTAGTTCATTACGAACACTATTGGTCGCACATTTTCAGTACGAACATTTCTAAATGCAGGAAGAAAATTTGTCTTGACAGTATCAAGATCCTCAAGCCATGAAACATAATGACTTAGCTCCTCGCAGTTGAGTTCAGCCTCGGGACACTAGTAGGTCCTGTCTACCAAGCCCTGGACATGTTTGCTTGCACCGAAATAAGCTGACAATACAAATTAGTTGTCAACTATTTTTGAATAAACAATATCAAAGACATAAATATGGTTGAGAAACTTACATAATGGTATAACTGGAGGCGTCGGCACATCGACCCAGATGTTGGTATTACCTTCAATATCATCTTCCGGACGAATATCAAAGGTGATAACCATATCAGGCTCAAATGCATAAGTCTTGCATAGTGCTCGCCATGTTTTGCATCCAAAATAGGTGTAGTCGTCTGAATTGTATAATTTTGCATGGAAAATATAACCATGCTCGGTCTTGAAGTAAACTTTCTTTACCTCCATAGTATGATTGGAACCTATCTTATCCAATACAAAAACTCTTGCATGGCAGGGGATACACTAGTACAATAGTAAAAAAATATAAGTTGAAGCAAATGAAGCAGATGTCATGCTTAATTATGAAAAAAGACTTGTCGTTGTGACTTACTGTATCCACTTCGAAGTTCTCCTCCAGCTTGATGCTGAATCGCCTATCATCATCTAGGAAGATTCCGTCGCACAGGCCACGCTCGTCTTCGTAGTATTTGCAAATACCGAAATCCTTTTCGTCATCATACATTTCCTATGTTCATAGTTAAAACATTAATTGAAAATCAATCGAAAACAACTACCAGGATACTCAACACACAAATCCGGGGCACTCGATATTTCCTACATATTCTGGCACAAGTCATGCCAAAATTCACGGAAAAATCCGGCATGACCTTTGCTAAAATAGGACATATCGAGCGCCTGAAATATGCCGGAACGGAAATGAATCAACACTCCAGCAAAACATAGGCCACTCGGAGGTGTAACCTGCAAACATGAGGGCGGCCACTTGGATATTGAGCAACACGAGATATACATTTCAAAATATCTTATAGGACTGAAATTAGCATGCATTCAATAAGCAAAAGTAAATCATCTCATGCGTCCGTACATCGTCGTGTATTATCACTAATACGTCCCAAATAGTGTCATACATATAACATCACTAATACAACTAAAACCCTAGCACACGACGGGTATCAGCGCGGGCGGTGGACACCCACAGAGAAGGAACCATCACGGGATCATAGCTCCAGTGAGATCCCTGGAGAACCTGTGCTCCAACGCAAACAAGTAGCGACGGACGTGCGCGTCCTCCTCACTGACACGGTGACACACCACCTCCGCGGAGTCCTCGAGCCTCTAGACCGTCACTGGCCCACGCGACCGCCACCAAAGAAGGTTCGGGTCAACGACAGGCTAGCTCCTCACCAACCTGCACCCCCCAGTAGGTAGCACCTCCCAGTACCACCCCGGCGGAGCCCAGTCCCGGACATGGCCCATCTGGTCAAGCAGGTGTCATCCTCCGCCGACTCGATGACGAGGATGCGGGATAGGCATCGTCCACGTCGATGCGAGAAAATTGCTTTAACTAAAAAAATAGCAACAAGTTCTTACTAACTAGTTCTATTAATTCAACTAGTTCTTACTAAAAATAAACTTACTATAAATAAAAATAGCAACAAGTTCTTACTAACTAATTCGTACCTAGGAACTACTACCCTAATTACCATCTAATTTGATAAACCTAGGGGTGGAAAGTGGTAGCGGATATTCCAATTATCCAACTATAAAGTGAAATAAGTGGTCAAATTTTACTCGTTTTATGATTCATCTTAGAAATTTGATTCGTTTCCACACTCTTACATGAACCCTAACTCATTTGAGCCGCATCCGCATCCGATTCGTTTCAACCCTTACATGAACCCTAACTAATTTGATGCAACTAAAAAAATAAAGAAACCCTAGGCAGAGGTATAGGGGAGAGGGAGGAGCAGGCGTGCTCACCTCGGGTGCCTGTGACGAGCGAGGGGCAGGCGGCGTCGAGGTCGGGGTTGGAGCTCGGGCATGCGGCGGACGGCGGCGTCGAGGTCGGGGTCGGGGGCGGCGTCCGGGGCGGTGTTGAAGGTCGAGGGCGGGGGCGGCGTTGAATCTGGGGTCGGGGGCGGCGTAGAGGGTGTGCGGAGAGCGCGCGGCGGCCGACGGGCGATGACAGCGGCGAGAGTGGTTAGTTGGATTTGGGGGAAGTGGCCGTGGGGAAGGACGAACCCCGTGGTTAAGTCAGAAGTAGCAGTAGCGCGTTCCAGAAAAGGCGCTACTGCTAGGTTAGCTACAACGCGTTCTGGGATACACGCTACTGCTTTCCTTTCTCTTTTTCCCCTTTTTCATTTAGTTTTCTTCACATTTTTTTCCTTTCACCTTATTCTATTTCTTTCATTTTCAATTACCTTTCTATTTGCTTTCCATTTAATTTTATATCCTTTAGCAGTAGCGAGTTTATATTAAAACGCGCTGCTACAAATAAATTAGCGGTAGCGCGGTTCGATTTAGGTCACTACTACTATGTGTAGCCTATCGGCTAAGCCATGGGAATTTTAGTAGTAACGTGTTTAGGGCGAGACGCGCTACTGCTAGAAATTTATCTGCAGCGCGGTTTGCAGAGGAGTGATACGTCTCCAACGTATCTATAATTTTTTGATTGCTCCATGCTATATTATCTACTATTTTGGGAAATAGTGGGCTTTATTATCCACTTTTATATTATTTTTGGGACTAACCTGTTAACCGGAGGCTCAGCCCAGATTTGCTGTTTTATTCCTATTTCAGTGTTTTGAAGAAAAGGAATATCATACGGAGTCGAAACGGAACAAAATCAACTGGAGAAGTTATTTTTGGAAGGAAACACACCTGATGGACTTGGACCCCAGGTCAGAAGATATGGGAGCTGCCCACGAGGGTGGGGGCCGCGCCCACCCCCCTAGGGCGCTCCCCCTACCTTGTGAGGCCCCCGTGGCTCCCCTGACGTGCTTCTTCTGCCATATAACTCCATATACCCTAAAACTTCTAGAACAGAGATTATATGGGGAGTTCCGCTGCCAGAAGCCTCCATAGCCACCAAAAACCAATCTAGACCCGTTCCAGCACCCTGCCAGAGGGGGCAATCCTTCCCCGGTGGCCATCTTCATCATCCCGGCGCTCTCCATGACGAGGAGGGAGTAGTTCTCCCTCGGGGCTGAGGGTATGTACCAGTAGCTATGTGTTTGATCTCTCTCTTGTGTTCTTGAGATGATATGATCTTGATGTATCGCGAGCTTTGCTATTATATTTGGATCCTATGATGTTTTCTCCCCCCTCTACTCTCTTGTAATGAATTGAGTTTCCCCTTTGAAGTTATCTTAACGGATTGAGTCTTTAAAGATTTGAGAACACTTGATGTATGTCTTTCCGTAGATATCTGTGGTGACAATGGGATATCACGTGATTCACTTGATGTATGTTTTGGTGACCAACTTGCGGGTTCCGCCCATGAACCTATGCATAGGGGTTGGCACACGTTTTCGTCGTGATTCCCCGGTAGAACTTTGGGGCAATCTTTGAGGTCCGTATTGTTGGTTGAATAGATGAATCTGAGATTGTGTGATGCATATCGTATAATCGTGCCCACGGATACCTGAGGTGACATTGGAGTATCTAGGTGACATTAAGGTTTTGGTTGATTTGTATCTTAAGGTGTTATTCTAGTACGAACTCTAGGGCTGTTTGTGACACTTATAGGAATAGCCCAACGGATTGATTGGAAAGAATAACTTTGAGGTGGTTTCATACCCTACCATAATCTCTTCGTTCGTTCTCCACTATTAGTGACTTTGGAGTGACTCTTTGTTGCATGTTGAGGGATAGTTTTATGATCCAATTATGTTAGTATTGTTGAGGGAACTTAAACTAGCAAAAGTATGAACCCTAGGCCTTATTTCCTATCATTGCAATACCGTTTACACTCACTTTTATCATTCGTTACCTTGCTGTTTTTATTATTTCAGATTACAAATACCTTTATCTACTATCCATATACCACTTGTTTCACCATCTCTTCGCCGAACTAGTGCACCTATACAATTTACCATTGTATTGGTTGTGTTGGGGACACAAGAGACTCTTTGTTATTTGGTTGCAGGGTTGCTTGAGAGAGACCATCTTCATCCTACGCCTCCTACGGATTGATAAACCTTAGGTCATCCACTTGAGGGAAATTTGCTACTGTCCTACAAACCCGTGCACTTGCAGGCCCAACAACGTCTACAAGAAGAAGGTTGTGTAGTAGACATCAAACTCTTTTCTGGCGCCGTTGCCGGGGAGGTGAGTGCTTGAAGGTATATCTTTAGATCTTGCAATCGAGTCTTTTAGTTTCGTGTTTTATCACTAGTTTAGTTTATAAAAGAAAACTATAAAAAATGGAATTGAGTTTGTCTCATACGCTTCACCTTTTTAATATCTTTCGTGAGTATGATGGAAAGGATAATTGTGCTCAAGTGCTAGAAGAAGAAATCTATAAAATGTTTGGCACTAAATACTTGAATGATGAGCATGATTGCAATGTTGTTAGTATGAATTCCTTGAATATCCATGATGCTAATGATATGCAAAGCCACAAGCTTGGGGAAGCTATGTTTGACGGAGATGATATTTTTGTCCCCCAAGTTTTGATGAGGAAATTTATTATGATGAAAGCATGCTTCCTATCTATGATGATTATTGTGATGACACGTATGCTTTAAAGAATAATGATAACATATGCTTGTAGGAATTGCAATAATATCAAGTTTCCTATCTATGTGCTTAAAATTTTGAAGTTATGCTTGTTGTACCTTCCTATGCAAGTTGATCCTTGTTCCCACAAGTTGTTTGCTCACAAAATCCCTATGAATAGGAAGTATGTTAGACTTAAATGTGCTAGTCATATTCTTTATGATGCTCTCTTTATGTTTCAATTCTTATCTTTTATGTGAGCATCATTGAAATCATCATGCCTAGCTAGGGGCGTTAAACGATAGCGCTCGTTGGGAGGCAACCATATTTTATTTTTATTCCTTGCTTTTTGTTCCTGTTTAGTAATAAATAATTCATCTAGCCTCTGGTTAGATGTGGTTTTATGCTTTTAATTAGTGTTTGTGCCAAGTAGAACCTTTGGGAAGACTTGGGGAAAGTCTTGTTGATCATGCTGTCAAAAACAGAAACTTTTGCGCTCACGAGAACTGCTGCAATTTTTATTTGGAGAGTCCTATTTAGTTAATTCTTTTTGCATATGATTAATATATAAATTACTAAGGTCCAGAAATTTATTTCAGAATTTTATGTGTTCCAGAAGTATACGTTTGATTCAGATTACTACAGACTGTTCTGTTTTTGACAGATTCTGTTTTCATTGTGTTGTTTGCTTATTTTGATGAATCTATGGCTAGTAAAATAGTTTATAAACCATAGAGAAGTTGGAATACAGTAGGTTTAACACCAATATAAATAAATAATGAGTTCATTACAGTACCTTGAAGTAGTGTTTTCTTTTCTTTCGCTAACGGAGCTTACGAGTTTTTTGTTAAGTTTTGTGTTGTGAAGTTTTCAAGTTTTGGGTAAGGATTCGATGGACTATGGAATAAGGAGTGGTAAGAGCCTAAGATTGGGGATTCCCAAGGAACCCCAAGGTAATATTCAAGGAAAACCAAGAGCCTAAGCTTGGGGATGCCCCGGAAGGCATCCCCTCTTTCGTCTTCGTTCATCGGTAACTTTACTTGGAGCTATATTTTTATTCGCCACATGATATGTGTTTTGCTTGGAGCGTCAATTTATTTTTTTAGTATTTGCTTGCTGTTATTTAGAACAATGTTTTGCATCTTTTATTTCAATAAAAAGTGGCATTAATAGTCTTTACTATGCCTATGTTACAAGTATACATGTTGCTGTTTGAAAACAGAAAGTTTACCGCTGTTGCAATAATTCCCTAGAAAAGTCAGAATGTGATAAAATGTTGAAACCTTTTGCATATTAAGATATGATAAATTTACTACAGTGGGAATTTTATTTCATAATTTTTGGATTTAGGGAAGTGTGGATGTTGCAGCATTCTTTATAGACTATCCTGTTTAGGCAGATTGCTGTTATGTTTGCATTGTTTGCATATGTTTGCTTATTTAATGATTCTGTTTGAGGATAGGACTATTAAATATGCAGAGGCATTTAGTATGCAATGTTGAATAATAATTTTAGTGATTTGCTACAGTAGAGTATGATAAGGTTTTTGCAATGGTTTATACTAACTTATCTCACGAGTCCTTGTCGAGTTTTGTGTGGATGAAGCTTTTGAGATTTAGGGAGACCGTGATATGAGAGGAATTAAGGAGACACAAAAGCCCAAGCTTGGGGATGCCCAAGGCACCCCAAGATAATATTTCAAGAAGTCTCAAGCATCTAAGCTTGGGGATGCCCCGATTAGCATCCCACCTTTCTTCTTCAACAATTATCGGTTAGTTTCGGTTGATCCTAAGTTTTTGCTTCTTCACATGATGTTTGCCATTATCAGAATGTCATTTTATTTTGCTTTGCTTGGTGTTTGAATAAAGTATCAAGATCTGAAATTCTTAAATGTTAGAGAGTCTTCACATAGTTGCATAATTATTCGACTACTCATTGATCTTCACTTATATCTTTCGGAGTAGTTTGTCATTTGCTCTAGTGCTTCATTTATATCTTTTAGAGCATGGTGGTTGTTTTATTTTGAAGAAATAGATGAACTCTCATGCTTCACTTATATTATTTTGAGAGTCTTAAATAGCATGGTAATTTTCTTAAAATCCTAATATGCTAGGTATTCAAGAATAATAAAATTCTCTTATGAGTGTGTTGAATACTAAGAGAAGTTTGATACTTGATGATTGTTTTGAGATATGGAGGTAATAATATCAAAGTCGTGCTAGTTGAGTAGTTGTGAAATTGAGAAATGCTTGTGTTGAAGTTTGCAAATCCCAGAGCATGCACGTATGGTAAACGTTGTGTAACAAATTTGAAACATGAGGTGTTATTTGATTGTCCTCCTTATGAGTGGCGGTCGGGGACGAGCGATGGTCTTTTCCTACCAATCTATCCCCCTAGGAGCATGCGCGTAGTGCCAAGGTTTTTGATTACTTGTAGATTTTTGCAATAAGTATATGAGTTCTTTATGAGGAATGTTGAGTCCATGTATTATACGCACTCTCACCCTTCCATCCTTGCTAGCCTCTACAGTACCGTGCATTGCCCTTTCTCACAATAAGAGTTGGTGCAAACTTCGCCGGTGCATCCAAACCCCATGATATTACACGCTCTATCACACATAAACCTCCTTAAATCTTCCTCAAAACAGCCACCATACCTACATATTATGGCATTTCCATAGCCATTCCGAGATATATTGCCATGCAACTTTCCACCATTCCGTTTATTATGACACGCATCATCATTCTCATATTGTTTTGCATGATCATGTAGTTGACATCGTATTTTTGGCAAAGCCACCCTTCATAATTTTTCATACATGTCACACTTGATTCATCGCAATCCCAGTACACCTCCGGAGGCATTCATATAGAGTCATACTTTATTCTAGTATCGAGTTGTAATCATTGAGTTGTAAATAAATAGAAGTGTGATGATCATCATTAATAGAGCAATGTCCCAAATAAAAAAAGAGAAAGGCCAAAAAAATAAAGGACAAAAAAAAGGAAGGCCAAATAAAAAAAGGACAATGCTACTATCCTTTTTCCACACTTGTGCTTCAAAGTAGCACCATGTTTTTCATATGGAGAGTCTCATATGTTATCACTTTCATATACTAGTGGGAATTTTTCATTATAGAACTTGGCTTGTATATTCCAACAATGGGCCTCCTCAAGTGCCCTAGGTCTTCGTGAGCAACCAAGTTGGATACACACCCTCTAGTTTCTTTTGTTGAGCTTTCATACATTTATAGCTCTAGTGCATCCGTTGCATGGCAATCCCTACTCCTTGCATTAACATCGATCGGTGGGCATCTCCCTAGCCCATTGATTAGCCTCGTTGATGTGAGACTTTCTCCTTTTTTGTCTTCTCCACATAACTCCCTCATTATTCTATTCCACCCATAGTGCTATATCCATGGCTCGCGCTCATGTATTGCGTGAAGGTTTATGAGTTTGAGATTACTAAAGTATGAAACAATTGCTTGGCTTGTCATCGGGGTTGTGCATGATGAGAGCATTCTTGTGTGACGAAAATGGAGCATGACTAAACTATATGATTTTATAGGGATAGCTTTCTTTGGCCATGTTGTTTTGAGAAGACATGATTGCTTAGTTAGTATGCTTGAAGTATTATCATTTTTATGTCAATATGAACTTTTGTCTTGAATCTTATGGATCTGAATATTCATGCCACAATTAAGAAGAATTACATTGAAATTAAGCCAACTAGCATTCCACATCAAAAATTATCTTTTTTATCATTTACCTACTCGAGGACGAGCAGGAATTAAGCTTGGGGATGCTTGATACGTCTCCAACGTATCTATAATTTTTGATTGCTCCATGCTATATTATCTACTATTTTGGGCAATATTGGGCTTTATTATCCACTTTTATATTATTTTTGGGACTAACCTATTAACCGGAAGCCCAGCCCAGATTTGCTGTTTTATGCCTATTTTAGTGTTTTGAAGAAAAGGAATATCAGACGGAGTCGAAACGGAACGAAATCAACTGGAGAAGTTATTTTTGGAAGGAAACACACCTGATGGACTTGGACCCCATGCCAGAAGATACGGGAGCTGCCCACGAGGGTGGGGGGCGCGCCCACCCCCCTAGGGCGCGCCCTTGCCTCATGGGGCCCCCGTGGCTCCCCTGACGTGCTTCTTGTGCCTATATAACTCCATATACCCTAAAACTTCCAGAACAGAGATTAGATCGGGAGTTCCGCCGCCAGAAGCCTCTGTAGCCACCAAAAACCAATCTAGACCCATTCTGGCACCCTGCCAGAGGGGGCAATCCTTCCCCGGTGGCCATCTTCATCATCCCGGCGCTCTCCATAACGAGGAGGGAGTAGTTCTCCCTCGGGGCCGAGGGTATGTACCAGTAGCTATGTGTTTGATCTCTCTCTCGTGTTCTTGAGATGATACGATCTTGATTTATCGCGAGCTTTGCTATTATATTTGGATCCTATGATGTTTTCTCCCCCCTCTACTCTCTTGTAATGAATTGAGTTTCCCCTTTGAAGTTATCTTATCGGATTGAGTCTTTAAAGATTTGAGAACACTTGATGTATGTCTTGTCGTAGATATCTGTGGTGACAATGGGATATCACGTGATTCACTTGATGTATGTTTTGGTGACCAACTTGCGGGTTCCGCCAATGAACCTATGCATAGGGGTTGGCACACGTTTTCGTCGTGATTCTCCGGTAGAACTTTGGGGCACTCTTTGAGGTCCTTTGTGTTGGTTGAATAGATGAATCTGAGATTGTGTGATGCATATCGTATAATCATGCCCATGGATACTTGAGGTGACATTGGAGTATCTAGGTGACATTATGGTTTTGGTTGATTTGTATCTTAAGGTGTTATTCTAGTACGAACTCTAGGGCTGTTTGTGACACTTATAGGAATAGCCCAACCGATTGATTGGAAAGAATAACTTTGAGGTGGTTTCGTACCCTACCATAATCTCTTCGTTCGTTCTCCGCTATTAGTGACTTTGGAGTGACTCTTTGTTGCATGTTGAGGGATAGTTTTATGATCCAATTATGTTAGTATTGTTGAGGGAACTTACACTAGCGAAAGTATGAACCCTAGGCCTTATTTCCTATCATTGCAATACCGTTTACGCTCACTTTTATCATTCGTTACCTTGCTGTTTTTATTATTTCAGATTACAAATACCTTTATCTACTATCCATATACCACTTGTTTCACCATCTCTTCGCCGAACTAGTGCACCTATACAATTTACCATTGTATTGGGTGTGTTGGGGACACAATAGACTCTTTGTTATTTGGTTGGAGGGTTGCTTGAGAGAGACCATCTTCATCCTACGCCTCCTACGGATTGATAAACCTTAGGTCATCCACTTGAGGGAAATTTGCTACTGTCCTACAAACCTGTGCACTTGCAGGCCCAACAACTTCTACAAGAAGAAGGTTGTGCAGTAGACATCAAGGAGCGCTACTGCTACTTAGCACCAGCGTGCTTTTTTGACCCTCGCTATTGCTAAAGTTCTATGTATAAGGTTTTCCCTAGTAGAGTGGTACCCAGAGTTTCATGCAACTGATTCCAGAACTTTGAGGTAAATTGGGTTCCTCTATCCGATACAATGCTCCTTGTAACACCATGCAGACATACGATTCTGGTCATGTATATCTTTGCTAACTTAGCACTGGTATATGTACTCTTCACTGGAATGAAATGAGCTACCTTTGTCAAACGATCGACTACAACCCATATTGAGTCATAGCCTGAACGAGTTCTGGATAAACCTGTAATAAAATCCACGACTAACTTATCCCACTTCCATTCGGGTATTGGCAATGGCTGCAGCAATCCGGCTGGGTTCTGATGCTCTGCCTTTACTCTCTGGCATACATCACAAACTGCTACATACTCCACAATATCCTTCTTCATTCCGGTCCACCAGAAAGTATCCCTCAAATCCAAATACATCTTGGTATTTCCTGGGTGAATCGAATATGGTGAATCATGGGCCTCTTGCAAAATTAACTTCCTGATCTCCGAATCATTAGGCACATAAACACGGTCTTCAAACCATAAGGTATCGTGCTCATCTTCACGAAATCCCTTAGCTTTTCCTTTGCTCATTTTCTCCTTTATAGAGGCAATCTCCTTGTCAGTCTTCTGGGCTTCTCTGATCTTATCCATCAAAGTAGACTGAATCTCCATTGGTGCTACATAGCCTCTCGGAACTATCTCCAAACATAGCTCACGAAGATTCTCAGCTAACTCCCTAGGTAAATCTCCCGTCATTAAGGTGTTGACATGGCTTTTACGACTCAACGCGTCGGCTACTACGTTAGCCTTTCCGGGGTGATAATGCAATCTCATATCATAATCCTTGATGAGCTCCAACCATCACCTTTGCCTGAGGTTCAACTCCTTCTGCGTGAAAATATACTTCAAACTGTTGTGATCCGTGTACACCTCACAATGATTTCCAATGAGAAAATGTCTCCAAGTCTTCAATGCATGCACTACGGCTGCTAACTCCAAACCATGCATAGCATAATTCAACTCATGAGGCTTAAGCTGTCGTGAGGCATAGGAAACAACTCTTCCTTCCTGCATAAGCACTGCTCCAAGTCCTCGACGTGAAGTGTCGCAATACACCTCATAATCCTTGGTCTGATCTGGCAAAATCAACACAGGTGATGTAACCAAACGTTTCTTCAACTCCTGGAAGCTAGACTCACATTCCTCAGTCCATATGCACTTGGTATCCTTTTTCAACAACTCCGTCATAGGCTTCGCAATCTTCGAGAAATTCTCAATGAGTCTTCGGTAGTATCCCGCGAGTCCAAGAAAACTCCGGATCTCTCCAACTGTTGTTCGGGCTTCCCAATTTGTCACGGTATCAACCTTAGTGGGATCTATGGCTATACCTTCTCCAGATATAACGTGTCCGAGAAATGCAACTTCCTTCAACCAAAACTCACATTTGCTAAACTTGGCATATAATTGATGTTCTCTGAGCTTTCCAAGAACCAAACGCAAATGCTCCTTATGCTCCTCTTCATTCTTCGAGTAAACCAGGATATCATCAATGAACACTACGACGAACTTATCCAGAAACTCCATAAACACTTAGTTCATCATGTTCATGAAATATGCAGGTTTGTTAGTCAGACCAAATGACATAACGGTATACTCGTACAGCCCATACTTGGTGGTAAAAGCCGTCTTAGGTATATCCTGTTCTCGAATCTTCAACTGGTGGTATCTTGATCGCAGATCGATCTTGGAAAATACCTTAGCTCCTTGCAATCGATGAAACAGATCATTGATCATCAGTAGTGGGTACTTGTTCTTGATGGTTACTTCATTCAATCCTCGATAATCAACAACCATCCTTAACGATCCATCCTTCTACTCCACTAGAAGTACTGGCGATCCCCAAGGTGAAGAACTTGGGCGGATATATCCCTTATCCAGTAACTCCTTAATCTGCTTCTTAATCTCCACCAAATCCTTTGCGGGCATCCTATATGGTCTCTTTGATATTGACCCTGTTCCTGGCAAAAGCTCAATCAAAAACTCAATATCTCTATTCGGTGGCATGCCTGGCAATTCTTCTTGAAATGCATCAGGGAAATCTTTCACCACTGGTACTTCCTCCTGCACAACTCCTGTTAAACAATTTACTTGAGTCCTCTTTGGCACATGCTGGGATACATACTTGATCCTTCTCCCTTCTGGGGTGGTAAGCAAGATCGACTTACTGGCGCAATCGATGTTTCCTCCATACATCGACAGCCAACCCATACCCAAAATTACATCCAATCCTTGTGATTCCAAAATGATTAAATCTGAGGGAAACACATGCCTGCCTATACTCAATGGCACTTGAAAACATCCTTGGCTAGCCATATACTCTGCTCCTGGTGAGCTTACTAAGATAGGTGTTCTAAGAACTTTGGTGGGCAGGTTATACTTATCCACAAATCCCCTTGATATGTATGAATGCGATGCACCAGTATCAAAAAGAACGAGTGCAGTAAATGACTTAACCAAAAACTTACCGACTACTGCATCTGGCTGCTCTTCAACCTCCTCCACGTTAATGTGGTTCACCTGTCCCCTATTGAAAGGGTTTGGCTTCTTCCCAGAGCTTCCATTGCCATTTCCACTCTGGGCTTCAGGACATTCATTGGCATAATGTCCCATCTTCTGGCACTTGAAACAAGTTACTTGGCTTAGGTCTCTCTTAGCTGGGGTTGATGGGTTGGTGCGGTTCTGGCCGTTGCTTCCTCCATTCCCATTACCATTCTTGGTGCCATTGTGATTATGCGAGCTACCTCCTCCATGGGTATGCTGAAAATGTCCTCCCGGTCTTGGGGTAAAACGTGGCTTCTGCTGAGCTCCTGAATTGTACTTCCTTTGTCCATACTTCCTCTTGTGATTCTCAATCTGCTGCTGCTTCCCTTCAATCATGAGAGCACGATCTACCAGTTCCTGGTAGTTGTTGAAGGTTGCTACCATCAACTGCATGCTCAAATCATCATTCAGTCCTTCCAGGAACTTCTCCTGCTTAGCTGCATCCGTAGCAACGTCATCTGGGGCATAATGTGCTAGCTTACTAAAGTCCTCCACATACTGTCCAACTGTCCGTCCTCCTTGGCGCAAGTTGCGAAACTCTCACTTCTTCATGGCCATAGCTCCTGCTGAAACATGGGCAGTACGAAAAGCCTGCTGAAACTGGTCCCACGTGACAGTGTCAAAAGGGAAAGTGGTTGTGAAATTCTCCCACCATGATGCTGCGGGTCCTTCAAGCTGATGTGCGGAAAACTTCACCTTTTCCGCATCTATGCATCCTACTGTGGTCAACTCCCTTGCTGTCTTGTGGAGCCAATCATCTGCTAATATCGGCTCGGTGCTACTGGAAAACACCGGCAGATTTAGCCTAAGAAATCGGGCTAAGTGATCAACAGGTGGTGGTGGTGGTGGGTTGTTATTGTTGTTCCCCTGATTCTGATTCTGGACTAGCAACTGCATCAATGTGTTCTGCTGCTGGATCAACTATGTCGGATTTCGGGTTCCGGCAGACCCTTGAGGTACGGACACTGGGGTGCGCGCGGAGATTTTGCCTCCTACCAACCTGCACCCCTCAGCCTCGCTAAGATTTAAGCTACGGAAAGAACAACACAAGAGACACAGGGTTTATACTGGTTCGGGCCACCGTTGCGGTGTAATACCCTACTCCAGTGTGCGGTGTGGTGGATTGCCTCTCGGGCTGATGATGATGAACAATACAAGGAAGAACAGCCTCGCGAGGGTCTATTCTTGGCTGGGGCGATGAACTGCTGGGAGGAGTTCAGTCACCCTTCTCTCTCTCTCTCTCAAAATTCGATCCCCCTCCTACTATGGTGGCTAGTCCTATTTACAGAGGCCCTCGTCCTCTTCCCAAATATCGAGTGGGAAGGGAGCCAACAGTGGCGGGCTAATTTGAAGGGGGACAGCTAGTACCAGCTATCCTGACAAAAGTAGTCTTCGCCTGCACAAAGCTCTGGCGGTGACGCCGTCTTGGGCTCCACGATGACCTCCGTCTTGCAGTCCTCCTGGTCTTGGTCTTGTTGCACCGAAATGGCAACCTTTGCCTGATGCCTCGGTACCCCGCAGCTGCGCTTGCCCCCTTTGCACCAAAGATGAAAGGAGGACACTGCGCGGGCTGGCACCCGCCTGGCGCCCTTGGTCGTCATGGCTTGCGTCACGGGCACCTCGTGAGGTACCCCGCCTTGATCTCTCCGCCTCCTCGCGAGCCAGCCTGATGAGGCCGTGCCTGAGGAAGCTCCGCGTCGTCCGCCCCGCGAGGCTTGGCCCCTCTTTGAGCCGCGCCGCAGGCCGCAGGCAGGCAAGTCTGGGGACCCCCGTTCCCAGAACGCCGACAGTAGCCCCCGGGCCCAAGGTGCGCCCGGGCTTGGCCGTGCAGGGAGGCGAAAGGGCAAGAGCGAAGTGCCGCGGGCCCTAACAGCCTGCGGCCTTGGGCACCGCGTGGCGGTTGATTGTACGTGGGCGTCTCCACTTCCCCATGGCGCCTCGGCAACTGCACGGATTGGACAAGTCCCTGCATGCAAAGCGGGTCACAATTACTTGCGATCGTGGGGGCCGTTGGTTGGCCCTCGCTAGTTATAAGTACGGATCGGCGCGCGCCCTTCCAGTTCATCTCCCCTTGCTTCTCCTTCTTCTTCATGGCCCCGTCGAGGAGGTTCTCGGCCGCAGAGAAGGGGAAGGCTCGCCAGGTTGAGCATGCCTCTCCCCCGCCCAAGCGCGGCCGAGGGCACCCTCGCAAACATTCTGTGGCCACCACGGCAGCTCCCCGCGGCCGTGGGGACGATTTCCAGCACGGTGACGGGCGGATTGCTGTGGCCGGGGAGCGCGCTCCGGTCACGCGTCCCCCTAGGCCGCGCTTTCGCGCTGCAGAGGTGCTGCCGGAGTTCGTCGTGTGGTCGGCGGAGCCGACTAGCACCAGGCTTCCACTTCCTCGCTTCCTCCTCGGCGAGCTCCCAGCCGGCGCCCCGGGCGGCCTCTGGCTTCAGGCCGACTACTGCTGCAGCCGGGCCTCATGGGCTTCACTGGAGGTCTCCGCAGCCGGGAGCCTGGCCCTGGCCCGCGGTTGGCAGACGTTTGCCCGCGCGCGTGGCGTGGGCCGTCGGTGCACCCTGCACTTCAAGTTTGACGGCGATGCCACCCTCTACGTGAGAGTGTTTGGGGAAGATGGTCGCGGCGCAGGGTGCTGCCCCGAGGACGACGACCGCGGCCGGGAACCCAGCTCCGACGATGATGGAGAGGACAGTGCTCGCGTGACTGGCGGCGCTCAGGGTTCCCAAGCTTCTCCGGTTCTTCTTTAGGCGGCGACTCCTCTAGCGGTGGCCGCGGTCAGCCTCCACGCCGTCGTATCTGCTTGGGAGGTGGTAGCGCGTCCGCCCGCCGTCGCGCCCCGGTGAAGCGCGAGAGGGAGTCTGCCTGAGCCCCGGAGGCAGCTCGAGTCTTCCCTGAAGGCCGGTGTGAGGCGAGCTGCGCCTAATTTGTTCTTTTTTTTCCTTTTTCCTATGCAAAAAGACAGTAGCGTGGAGCCCCGCGGGGGCGTGTTTGGGTTATTGCTGTTAATCATCGTTTCGCTTCCGTTATCGTGCCTTCCGGCTACGTGCCCGCACGTGGATAGTTCCCTGCCCCAGCCGTGGGGGGGCGACCGACCCAGGCCCTGCGTTCGTGTCGCGGTGCCCGTGGGGCACGAACTGGAGGGGTGCTCCTGTAATGGACCCAGGTCGCGAACCCTTTGAACGACTAGGACAGGAACACTCGCGAGGGTGCTCGGCTGCCCCCTCCCTCGCGAGGCCTTGCATAAGAGAAATCGAGGCAGGAGAGCGAAAAGTCGAAGAACCACAAGCCAAAGACGGCAACATCTTCAATAAAACTTCGAACGAGAAGGAACAAGCCAACTACGGAAAGCAAATGAAAAAGCCGCGTCTGGCACCTAATCTAGTCTTAGATGTCTTCTCACCAGCGCGGAGCTAAGTGCTGCCACTGGGCGTGGGAGGGAGCCCCAGGGCCTGAGGCCGGTGCTCCTGAGACTCCGGGGCGTGTACAGCCCCAACTCATTATTACGTGAGAGAGTCACGTGCGGCGAGCTTCACAGGCGTTGGCCTTCTTCACAGGCGCCGGTCCTTTTCCAAAACGTGACAGCTTCACAGGCATTCGCCTTCTTCACAGGCTCCGGGCCTTTTCCAAAATGCGATAGCTTCACAGGCATTCGCCTTCTTCACAGGCTCTGGGCCTTTTCCAAAACGCGACAGCTTCACAGGCATTCGCCTTCTTCATAGGCTCTGGGCCTTTTCCAAAACGCGACAGCTTCACAGGCATTCGCCTTCTTCACAGGCTCTGGGCCTTTTCCAAAACGCAACAGCTTCACAGGCATTCGCCTTCTTCACAGGCTCTGGGCCTTTTCCAAAATGCGACAGCTTCACAGGCTCTGGGCCTTTTTAGGGGTAGAACCTCCGGAGGTGCTGGATGTTCCATGCGTTCTGGGCCGGCACCCCCTCCTGAGTCTCCAAGCGCACAGAGCCGGGCCTGGAAACATGAACAACTTTGAACGGGCCCTCCCACATGGGAGAGAGCTTGTGCAGCCCCTCCTTGGAGAGAACCCGCCTGAGCACGAGGTCTCCTACCTCGAGAGTTCTGGGGCGGATGTTGCGGCAGTGATATCGCCGCAGCGCTTGTTGATACCTCGCCGCTCGCAGTGCGGCTTCTCGGCGACGTTCCTCCCCCAGCACGAGGTCCATCCCCTGCATGGCGTCCTACTGCGCCTCGTCGAACGCCAGGACCCGCGCGGAGCAACGTCTGACCTCGTGAGGGAGGACCGCTTCGGCTCCGTAGACCAGGAAGAACGGGGTCTCTCCAGTCGGCTTGGTCGTGGTTGTGCGGATGGACCACAACACGGACTAAAGCTCGTCGTACCAACCTCTGCCGCAGGCCTCCAGCTTCTTCTTGAACGTCCTGGTCTTGAGGCCCCTCAGGACCTCTGCATTGGCTCGCTCAGCCTGGCCGTTGCTTCGGGGGTGCGCCACCGAAGCGTAGCATATCTGCGTTCCAAGGTTAGCGCAGTATGTTTTGAAGAGGTTACTGGTGAACTGCGAACCGTTGTCCGTGATGATGCGGTTTGGCACCCCGAACCGGCTCACGATGCCCTTGATGAACTTGACCGCGGAACCCGCGGGAATGGTGCGGACAACCTCTACTTCAGCCAACTTGGTGAACTTGTCCACGGCGACATAGAGGTAGCGGTAGCCCCCTAGCGCCCGAGGAAACGGGCCCAAGATGTCCAGCCCCCAGACTACGAATGGCCACGAAAGGGGTATAGTCTGCAGGCCTCCTGCTGGCTGATGGATTTGCTTGGCGTGGAACTGGCAGGCCTCACAAGCTTTCACTAGTTCGACGGCGTCATTGAGTGCGGTGGGCCAATAAAACCCACTGCGGAATGCCTTGCCGATGAGGGTCCGTGATGATGAATGATGTCCACAGTCTCCGCCGTGTATATCTTCCAGCAGTTCCTTCCCTTGCTCCCTGGAGATGCAGCGCAGGGATACATTGTTTGGTCGCTTCCGGTAGAGCTCTCCATCCTTGATGCGGTATGCCGTGGCCTGGCGTGCCACTCGCTCCGCTTCCTCCTCCTTCTCCGGCAGTGTCCCTTGCGTTAAGTAACTCCGGAGCTCCGTGATCCAGCATCCCTCCTGAGGTTCCATCGTTAGGAGCAAGCGTGCTCCTGAGGCCGGGCCACAGGCCGGAGCTCCTGAGGCAGGTGGCTGGGGGAGCTCCTCCCGAGGCTGAGCCGTGTTTGACATTGACGGCAGGGCCGAGGGCTTGAAGAGCCGCTCCTCGAAAACGCCAGGCTCCTGAGGTAACCGCCTGGACGCCCGTTTGGCGATGTCGTCGGCCTCCTGATTGGTGCCACGGGGCACATGCTGCAACTCCAACCCCCAGAACTGCTTCTCCATCCTGCGGACCTCCGCAAGGTAGGCTTCCATGTGCTCATATTTCGGCTCGTACACCTTGTTGGAGAAATTGACAAGGAGCTACGAATCGCCCTTGATGGTGAGGCGTTTCACTCCCAGGGCAGCTGCGGCCTTCAAGCCCGCTATTAAACCTTCATACTCTGCTATGTTGTTGGAGACCTTTTCACCTTGCTAGAAACAGAGCTGCACAGCATAGTAGAGCTTGTCCTGAGTGGGCGATATAAGCACCGCCCCAGCGCCAGCGCCATGCCTGGAGAACGCCCCATCAAAGTACATGGCCCAGCCTTCTGGCGCCTCGCTTCTCGGGGAGAGGGACCGATCCTCGTCGGCCTTAAGTCCTGGTGCCTCCGTCCATTCTGCCACAAAATCTACCAACGCTGCTCCCTTGATGACCCTGGTCGTGCTGAATTCGAGCTGAAACGCTTGCAGTTCTATGTTCCACTCAGCGACCCTTCCAGCTGAGTTAGGGCTCCTAAGCACTCTCTCTAGGGGGTATGACGAGATGACCTTGATGGGGTGACCCTGAAAATAGTGCCGCAGCTTGCGCGAGGCCACCAGTAGCGCGAGGAGGAGTTTCTGAGGCATGGGGTACCGTGCCCTCGCATCCCGCAACACCGTGCTGACGAAGTACACTGGGTGCTCAACGAGGTTGGGTGCGTCAGTGCTGGCGGCTCCCTTCGGAGACCCTGGCGCCTCTTGAGGCGATTAGGCCTCCTGAGGCTAGCCATCTGGGAGAGGCGCCTCTTCCGCCTCCGGTGCACTCCTCTGTGGCGGCTGATCCTCCTTAGCCGCGGTGGCGGTTTCTGTGGGCCTTCCTTGTTCCTGTTCTACCTTGTCCCGGGCTGCTGCCGCGGTTTTGATTCGACGCTCCTCTCTAACCGCCACCAGGGCTGCGCTGGCGGAGTTGGGAGTGGCGGCGAGCTAAAGCACCAGGGGCTCTTGAGGGCGCGGAGCCACCATGACCGGTGGCTGGTCAGGTATCTCTTGAGATCCTGGAACGCCTTGTCGGCCTCTTCAGTCCACTCAAAGGGCCCCTTTTTCTTCATTAGCTGGAAGAAGGGCAGTGCTCGTTCCCCCAACTTGGAGATGAAGCGTCCCAGCGCGGTCATGCGCCCAGTGAGCTTCTGCATCTCTCTGAGGGTCTTTGGCGGGCTCATGTCTTCCACCATCTTGACCTTTTCCGGGTTAGCCTCGATGCCTCGGTGGGACACGAGGAAACCCAAGAGCTTGCCCGAGGGGACTCCGAACACACACTTCTCTGGGTTGAGCCGTAGGTTCACTGCGTTGAGGCTCGCGAAGGTTTCCTCCAGGTCTTGTATCAGGGTCCTGGCCTCCCGAGACTTTACCACAATGTCATCGATGTAAGCTTCAACATTCTTCCCGAGCTGCGGGCCCAAGGTGATGTGCATCAGCCGCTGAAAGGTCTCCCCTGCGTTACGCAGCCCTAATGGCATGCATGTGTAGCAGTACACCCCTCACGGGGTTAGGAAAGCTGTCTTTTTGACATCTTCTACCGCCATCTTGATCTGATGATACCTAGAGAAGGCATCCAAGAAGCATAGCAGGTCGCATTCCGCGGTGGAATCGACGATCTGGTCGATGCGGGGGAGCGGGAACGGATCTTGCGGGCATGCTTTGTTGAGGTTGGTGAAGTCGACACACATGCGCTCCTTCCCTCCCTTCTTTGGCACAACGATAGGGTTGGCCAACCAATCCGGGTATCGAACCTCGCGAATGACCCCAGCGGCTTCTAATTTGCGGGTCTCTTGGACGATGAAGGCCTGCTTTTCTGTGGACTGCCGACTGGCCTTCTGCTTCACAGGGCGCACGTTGGGGCACACGTTGAGGTGATGCTTGATTACACTCCTAGGGATCCCCGCCAACTGGTCAGGCTCCCAAGCGAATACCTTCTTGTTTGCGCGCAGGAACCCGACCAGGGCCTCCTCCTGCTCGGGTTCGAGGTTGGCGCCTATGGTGAAACTGGCGTTGGTGGACCCGTCCTCATCGACGGGTATCTGCTTGGTTTCTGCCTTGTCTTGGGTGAACAACTGTTTCTTCTTGGCGGGTGCAGCCCCCTTGGGCTCGGGGGCCTCCAAGTCGGCGGGTTGTGCCGCCGCCGCCGTCTTGAAGGCGAGCTTGAGCACCCGCAGCGCGTCTCCAGTGTCCCCGTGCACGGTGAGGACACCGCTGCTCCCGGGCATCTTCATGAGGTTGTACGCCGGGTGCGTCGCGGCCATGAACTAGGCCAGTGCTGGGTAGCCGAGGATGGCGTTGTAGGGGAGGCCGATGGGGGCGATGTCGAAGTCGACCAGCTCTGTGCGGAAGTTTTTGTAGGTGTCGAAGGTTACTGGGAGCCGGATCTGTCCCAAGGAGCTGGATGACCCACCCCCAACGCCTGAGAAGGGCCGGCTGGGTTGCAGCCGTTCAAGAGGTATGCAGAGAAGGTTGAAGGCCTCGACTGAGAGCACGCTGAGGCCCGCGCCGCCATCGACGAGAGTTCTGGTGATGGCCACCTGGCAGATGGTGGGGGTGCACAGCATGGGGAGCGCACCCGAGCAGGCCGAGTTGGAGGGGTGGTCCTCCGAGCTGAAGGTCAGGCCGGCCTTAGGCGCCGCCCGGTCCGGGAGAGCCCCCTGCCGCGTGGAAGCGGCGCTGACCCGGCAGATGAACGGCTTGACATGGTGACTTGTAGGCGGCGCCTGCGAGCCGCCCAGGAGGGTTGCGACGACCGGGGGTGTTGGTGTGGCGCGATGGGCGGGGAAGAGGCTGCGGGGCTCTTCCCAGGGGGCCATGGAGGCTGCCGGCAGGGGGGGCAGCCATGTGCGCGAAGCGCCGGTGAGGGCCATGAGGAGCCAGTTGGCCATGACCCTATCGTCACCTCCAGCTTCGAGGAGGGCCTCCTCGCTCGCCAGCAAGAAGGCCAGCGGATCTGTCGCACCGCCGTAGCGCAGCGTCGTCGTTGGCTTGAACTTTTCCGGCCACCGTACCCGTTGCAGGGCTGGGGCCAGGGCTCGGAGCCCCCTGGCCCCCGTGCTGGCGCCGGTGGCCGGAGCGGGCGACGCGCTTCTCATCGCGAGGCAGGCTGTGGCGGTGGCGGAAGAGAAAACCCCGGTGCACCCCTACCTGGCGCACCAAATGTCGAATTTCGGGTTCCGGCAGACCCTTGAGGTTCGGACACTGGGGTGCGTGCGGAGATTTCGCCTCCTACCAACCTGCACCCCTCAGCCTCGCTAAGATTTAATCTACGGAAAGAACAACGCAAGAGACACAGGGTTTATACTGGTTCGGGCCACCGTTGCGGTGTAATACCCTACTCTAGTGTGCGGTGTGGTGGATTGCCTCTCGGGCTGATGATGATGAACAATACAAGGAAGAATAGCGTCGCGAGGGTCTGTTCTTGGCTGGGGCGATGAACTGCTGGGAGGAGTTCAGTCACCCTTCTCTCTCTCTCTCTCTCGGATTTCGATCCCCCCTCCTACTATGGTGGCTAGTCCTATTTATAGAGGCCCTGGTCCTCTTCCCAAATATCGAGCGGGAAGGGAGCCAACAGTGGCGGGCTAATTTGAAGGGGGACAACTAGTACCAGCTATCCTGACAAAAGTAGTCTTCGCCTGCACAAAGCTCTAGCGGTGACGCCGTCTTGGGCTCCATGATGACCTCCGTCTTGCAGTCCTCCTGGTCTTAGTCTTGTTGCACCGAAATGGCAACCTTTGCCTGATGCCTTGGTACCCCGCGGCTGCGCTTGCCCCCTTGCACCAAAGAGGAAAGGAGGACACTGCGCGGGCTGGCACCCGCCTGGCGCCCTTGGTCGTCAAGGCTTGCGTCATGGGCACCTCGTGAGGTACCCCGCCTTGATCTCTCCGCCTCCTCACGAGCCAGCCTGATGAGGCCGTGCCTGAGGAAGCTCCGCGTCGTCCTCCCCGCGAGGCTTGGCCCCTCGCGAGGGTCTTGGGTCTGTGTTGGTGAAGATGGGCCGTGCTGGGCCCCCCTTTGAGCCACGCCGCAGGCCGCAGGCAGGCAAGTCTGGGGACTCCCGTTCCCAGAACGCCGACAAACTGGGTGAGCTCCGGTGGGAAGGTAAATCCGGGGTCACGTCTCGGAGGCATATGAGGGTTTAGAAAAGATGAGATTTAAGAATAGAGGGGATCTAAAGAGGAAAACACTACCCATATGCACATGAGGCAAAAACAAACAATTCACTTCATTCAATCAATCAAACAAGGGCATACAATCGATCTAACTATTGCAAAAGTGATCGGACTACTATATTTACATGGTGGACTACTACTACTGTTGTGGTGGTCTACTAAAAATATTCTTCGGTTGCAGACTCCATGATATCTGCTCCAGCTTCATCAACATAGTCATCATCGCTATCATCTGGATCCGAGTCGGTGTCGTCGATGATGATGTAGTCTTCTTGGCGAATCTCATTGGGTTCTTCATCTTCTTCTACTGGTGTAGGGCCTCCCATAAATATTCCAATCTTCTTGATCAGATTGTCATTCTTCTCCACTAATACTTTGATTTCCTCTTCATAATCTTCACATGTAGCCTTGAGATCTTCCTCCAGTTCCTTGATTCTTGTCCTCGCCTTCTTCAGATCTATCATGTCGGCACACATCTGGTTCTCCTGACGTCGAATGTGCTGGTTTATCTCCTGGATAAGAGCTGCAACTGATCTATCCTTCCTGGTGCTGATCATCTCCCAGTGCTCATCTCAGCGCCCACAAATCTGGTAGATAGTATCCTTGAGATCATTGCGGTAAACTTCTCCAATGCATCCCATGGCGATGTGAGCTGCCATGCTCTTTCCTAGATTCCAAGTTGGTGCATCAAAGGAAAAATCTATGGGCTCAGTGACTGGCATGAACGTCCTTCCTGGAACTTGAACTTGAATCATCCAGCACTCTTCTTCAGGTAGAGTGGCGTTGTAGGTCCCGGTGAAGCTTGGTACTCCTATGTTCAGGTATCTAGTGACTTCCTTCAAGTGACGTCCAAAGGGTGTATCTTCATCCGGTTGCGTGAACTTGTTCCTTGCATCCGCCATCCTAAAAGAGTATAAAAGATGAGAGGTCAGAATGAGAAGAGAGTGAGTAGTGATCTAGGTCTTTAGCTTAGTGGTCGTGTCCTACAGTCAGCTTGTGCTCTGATACCATCTTGTAGCGACCAGACCTCAAACGGTCCAATCTCTGTGCTCAGGTGTCATCCCTGGATTAGTAATGCTGACACCACACAGTACTTGAAGGATTTATAACAGAGTAGCAATCACACACTTATTACATCGAGAGTCTCAAAAGAGAACTTATTACAATAAATATGTCTTAAGGCCATCTAATAACGATAACAGCGGAAGGCTTGGAAGATAAGTGAGTCCATCAACTCCAACGGCATCACTAAGTATAGAACCACGGCCTAAAGGCACCTTAATCGTTGTCTGAAAAGTCTGCAACATTAACGTTGCAGCCCGAAATGGGTCAGCACATGGAATATGCTAGCAAAGTAACACATAGAGAGTAATGGAATGAAATAGGCTATACTATATGCATATTTGGCTGGTGGAAAGCTCTATGGGTTACAGTTTTTGCGTAATGCCAATTTTTTCCTACTGCAAAGGAATAGATTTTATTTAACTATCATGGTAGTTGTTAAACATTGAGAATGGTTGACAGCATTCTCAATCCCAATTAAACATCATCTTTAAACAACAACAACAACAACAACAACAAAGCCTTTAGTCCCAAACAAGTTGGGGTAGGGTAGAGGTGAAACCCATAAGATCTCGCAACCAACTCATGGCTCGGGCACATGGATAGCAAGCTTCCACGCACCCCTGTCCATAGCTAGCTCTTT
The DNA here is from genome assembly GCF_003073215.2 of Triticum urartu. Taxonomy (NCBI): domain Eukaryota; kingdom Viridiplantae; phylum Streptophyta; class Magnoliopsida; order Poales; family Poaceae; genus Triticum; species Triticum urartu. The sequence continues at coordinate 461,205,950 of NC_053026.1, read as the reverse complement.
GGTGATACTCCAATCCTTCAGGTCTCTCTTAACGGACTCCTCCCATGTCAAATTCGGTCTACCCCGCCCTCTCTTGACATTCTCCGCATGCTTTAGCCGTCCGCTATGCAGTGGAGCTTCTGGAGGCCTGCGCTGAATATGCCCAAACCATCTCAGATGATGTTGGACAAGCTTCTCCTCAATTGGTGCTACCCCAACTCTATCTCGTATATCATCATTCCGGACTCGATCCTTCCTCGTGTGGCCACACATCCATCTCAACATACGCATCTCCGCCACACCTAACTGTTGAACATGTCGCCTTTTAGTCGGCCAACACTCCGCGCCATACAACATTGCGGGTCGAACCGCCGTCCTGTAGAACTTGCCTTTTAGCTTTTGTGGCAGTCTCTTGTCACAGAGAATGCCAGAAGCTTGGCTCCACTTCATCCATCCGGCTTTGATTCGATGGTTCACATCTTCATCAATACCCCCATCCTCCTGCAACATCGACCCCAAATACCGAAAGGTGTCCTTCCGAGGTACCACCTGGCCATCAAGGCTAACCTCCTCCTCCTCACACCTAGTAGTACTGAAACCGCACATCATGTACTCGGTTTTAGTTCTACTAAGCCTAAAGCCTTTCGATTCCAAGGTTTGTCTCCATAACTCTAACTTCCTATTTACCCCCGTCCGACTATCGTCAACTAGCACCACATCATCCGCAAAGAGCATACACCATGGGATATCTCCTTGTATATCCCTTGTGACCTCATCCATCACCAATGCAAAAAGATAAGGGCTCAAAGCTGACCCCTGATGCAGTCCTATCTTAATCGGGAAGTCATCGGTGTCGACATCACTTGTTCGAACACTTGTCACAACATTATTGTACATGTCCTTGATGAGGGTAATGTACTTTGCTGGGACTTTGTGTTTCTCCAAGGCCCACCACATGACATTCCGCGGTATCTTATCATAGGCCTTCTCCAAGTCAATAAACACCATATGCAAGTCCTTCTTTTGCTCCATATATCTCTCCATAAGTTGTCGTACCAAGAAAATGGCTTCCATGGTCGACTTCCCAGGCATGAAACCAAACTGATTTTTGGTCACGCTTGTCATTCTTCTTAGGCGGTGCTCAATGAATCTCTCCCATAGCTTCATTGTATGGCTCATCAGCTTAATTCCACGGTAATTAGTACAACTCTAAACATCCCCCTTGTTCTTGAAGATTGGTACTAATATACTCCGTCTCCATTCTTCTGGCATCTTGTTTGCCCAAAAATGAGGTTTAAAAGCTTGGTTAGCCATACTATTGCTATGTCCCCAAGACCTTTCCACACCTCAATGGGGATACAATCAGGGCCCATCGCCTTGCCTCCTTTCATCCTTTTTAAAGACTCCTTCACCTCAGACTCCTGGATTCGCCGCACAAAACGCATGCTGGTCTCATCAAAGGAGTCGTCTAGTTCAATGGTAGAACTCTCATTCTCCCCATTGAACAGCTTGTCGAAGTACTCCCGCCATCTATGCTTAATCTCCTCGTCCTTCACCAAGAGTTGGCCTGCTCCGCCCTTGATGCATTTGACTTGGCCAATGTCCCTCGTCTTCCTCTCTTGGATCTTGGCCATCTTATAGATGTCCCTTTCACCTTCCTTCATGCCTAACCGTTGGTAGAGGTCCTCATATGCCCGACCCCTTGCTTCACCAACAGCTCGCTTTGCGGCCTTCTTCGCCATCTTGTACTTCTCTATGTTGTCTGCACCCCTATCCAGGTATAGGCATCTGAAGCAATCTTTCTTCTCTTTAATCGCCTTCTGGACGTCATCATTCCACCACCAGGTATCCTTATCTTCGCTTCTCCTTCCCCTGGACACTCCAAACTCCTCCGAGGCCACCTTAAGAATGCAAGTCGCCATCTTCATCCACACATTGTCCGCATCCCCTCCTTCCTCCCAAGGGCCCTCCTTAATGACCCTCTCCTTGAACACCTGAGCTACCTCCCCCTTGAGCTTCCACCACTTCGTTCTAGCGACTTTGGCACGCTTATCCCGCTGGACATGAATCCAAAAGCGGAAGTCAGCAACCACCAGCTTATGCTGGGGTACAACACTCTCTCCAGGTATCACCTTACAGTCTAGGCACGCACGCCTATCTTCTCTTCTCGAGAGGATGAAATCGATCTGGCTAGAGTGTTGGCCACTACTAAAAGTCACCAGATGTGATTCTCTCTTTCTAAAGAGGGTGTTAGCTACAATCATGTTGTAGGCTAGAGAAAAGCTTAAGACATCTTCTCCTTCTTGATTCCTGATGCCATGGCCAAAGCCCCGATGCGCCCCTTCAAAACCCGTGTTAGATGTACCCACGTGGCCATTGAGGTCTCCTCCTATGAAGAGCTTCTCACCAATCGGTACACTCCTAACCATGTCTTCCAGGCCTTCCCAGAACTCCCTCTTGGTGTTCTCATTGTGGCCTACTTGCGGGGCATACGCGCTGATAACATTGCGAACCAATTCCTCAACTACCAGCTTGACCAAGATAATCCGGTCCCCACGTCTCTTGACGTCTACCACTCCATACTTGAGGCTCTTGTTGATCAAGATGCCTACGCCATTTCTGTTTGCAGCCGTCCCCGTGTACCACAGCTTGAAGCCGGTATCCTCCATCTCCTTCGCCTTCTGTCCTCTCCATTTGGTTTCTTGTACGCAAAGGATATCAACACCTCTCCTCACCGCTGCATCAACTAGCTCCCGAAGCTTCCCTGTCAGAGACCCTACGTTCCAGCTACCTAAGCGAATCCTCCTAGGCTCGGCTAGCTTCCTTACCCTTCGCACCCGTCGAGTCAAATGCGAAGACCCTTGCTCATTTTCCACTACACCCGGGCGCCAATGTAGCGCGCAACTAAGGATGCGACGACCCGATCCTCGCTCACTTGCCACCATATCCGGATCAAGATATGGCACACCACTTGGGGGGTGATGGCCCGTCCCTTGCCCACTTTCCACCACACCCGGGTTCCGATGTGGCGCGTCGCTAAGAGGGTTACGCCCCAACGAAAATCTTTTGGGTTTCATCTCCATAAGAGTGGCTAAGTTTTTACGTTGGCTCGCCAAGCCTATCACAACCCTCCTCCTTTACCCGGGCTTGGGACCGGCTATGTTGAGACAACATAGGCGGAGTTCATCTTTAAACAAAACTCATCAAAATTTATTTTAGAGTAACATGATGAGATTCACATGATAATCTAGGTACTAGATACTCAAGATGTCCATAACCGGGGACACGGCTAACCATGATTAGTTTATACACTCTGCAAAATCGATCGGGTAGACCGTTACACCTACTTTCCCCTACATCTGCTAGTCTACCACTGTAAGAGTTCGCACAACTTAGTCAACTATGCTAGAGCCCATAGTAGCTTGTGGCTGCACACGGAAGTTTCTAGCATGAATAATCTCATGATCCCTTTGAGCCTGGGTGGCGGTCCAAAAGATAAACAGGCAATCGCTGGAATACCCAGGTGCCTCAATCCACCCAGATGTGTATTTAAGTTGCCACCTTAGATAAACCATTAATTTAACAATCTCACATATGTCATGGATTTCACTCACCCAATCCACGTCTACTGGCATAGCATGGCATAATAAGCAAACGTAGAAGTAACTCCCAAAGGTATGATAATAAACAGGTAATAGGTTCTACCTCAACTACTTCCCAACCCACAATTTAATTAGATCCTAAACATGCAATGTGTGAGGATTGATCTAATGCAATAAAACTGGGTAATTGGAAGTATGATCAAAGTGTTACTTGCCTTACTGATGATCCGCAAAACCTAGCGATTCGAAGTAGCAAGCGGCGCACTCCGGGTACTCTATCGCAAACAAACAAGCATACAATAAGTACTCAACTAATGCACAGGTAAAACTTAGATAAGAGATCTAACTAGAAAGTTCAACTTAAGAACTCCGGTTGGCAAAAAGAACCAAAATGAGTGAAGCAACGAAGGACAAACGGCAGAAGAAACAAGCTTCGTTTACTATTATGGATCTAGGGCAATTCTTACAGTGGCAAAAACTTGTTTGAGTTGGTTAAACGGAAAGAGGGTTTCGAGACGAAACTCCAGGCGCTTGAATCGCCTGATTCCGATAAATGAGCGAAAAGTTAAACTAAAACGAACATCGGATCAGAAATCGCGATCAGAAAAACCGCGGATTTAACGAACGAACGTTCGTTAACAGGAACAGGTTAACGAACAGGTTAACGAACGAACGTTCGTTAACAGGAACTAAACAAAAAATGCATTCCTTAAAACGAATGGACGAGCAAACGCTCGCTAAATAAATAAACCAGAGAAAAACCGATCTATTTAAAAAAAAAGAAAACTAGGGTTTTCAAAAAAACCGAAATGGTTTTTTCTCAAAAACCGGCCGGCGGCTACCTCGGTGGCGGCGCTCCGGCGAGGCTTCGGCAAGGCGGCGGGTGGCGCGAGGTGGCGGGGCGGCGTGCGGCGGCGGCAGGCGGCGCGACGGCGTGCGGCAGCGACAACAGTGGTGTGGGGTTCCGGGGGGGGCGTTATAAAGGGGGGGGGGGGGGGGACTGGGGGGGGGGATCGGCCTCGGGAGGCGGAGTCCTCCCTGGACTCGGGCGGTGGCAGCGCTGGTCGGGACTTCGTCCCGACCAGGCGAGAGGAGGCGGCGGCTGGCTGGGCCGGCCCACTCGGCTGGGCCCTTGGCCCAGTCGGGCGCGGGGTCTCTTTTTTTAAAACAATTTCGCTGCGACTAAAAAAATTCTAGAAAAATAAATAAAAATCTAAAAATGCCAAAACAAATTTTCTCCATTTAAATAAAATATTTAGAACAGGATGAACATTTTTTGGCTCTAAATGCAATTTTTGAAAACGTGCAATTTTTCTTAAATTCAAATAAAATAGCAAATAAAACCAAAATAAAATCTTATTTGATTTTTTATTAAATCCTCAATATTTCTTTATTTTGGGAAAGTCATTTTATTCCCTCTCTCATATTTTTGCAATAGAAATAATTGAAGATAAAATAAATAAAATCAAATGATCCTATTTTCAAAATTTGAGAAGACTCAAATATGAAAATAACGAAATCCCCAACTCTCTCCGAGGGTCCTTGAGTTGCGTAGAATTTCTAGGATCAACCAAATGCAATAAAATATGCTATGCAATGATGATCTAATGTATAACATTCCAAATTGAAAATTTGGGATGTTATAGAACCAAACTTAACAAGATCGATAACAACTACTCCCGCAAGTGCCTAGAGGCCATATCATGCATTAAAACTACTTTTGACCACATAAATTTGACATGCAAGCTCAAGAACAAGGTAAACCTAAGCAACAAAAATTTGCAATAAATAAAGCACTAGAACAAAAAACTAATTGGACCAATGGAGGAGTCACATACCGAAGAACAATCCCCCAAAACAGTTTTGTGAATGCAGCTTTGAGCAAGGAGATTGAAAATGGCAGCAAGATGAGCTAGAACTCGGGTTTGAGCTGTGGGAGGATTTTTTTGGAGGAAGACGAAGTGTGTGGGTGCAGGAATAAGTGGAGGGGGGCACGTGGGGTCCACGAGGCAGGGGGCACGCCCCAGCGGGGTGGGCGCGTCCTGGACCCTCGTGGCCAGATGGTGTGGCCCCCAGGTGTGTTCTTAGTGCCAATAATTCTTAAATATTCTACAAAAAATCATCTAAAATTTTTCAGGGCATTTCGAGTACTTTTATTTTTGAGGTATTTTTTATTACAAGGATAATTTACAAAACAGACAGAAAATACTTTTTTGCTTTATTTAATCTAAATAACAGAAAGGAAAAGGAGGGTACAGAGAGTTGTGTTTTCTAACTTCATCCATCTCATGCTCATAAAAAGGAATCCACTAACAAGGTTGATCAAGTCTTGTTAACAAACTCTTTCCGAATCGCATGAAATCGGAGAATTTTCGAATAACACTAAGTTACCTCAACGGGGATATGCACGTCCCCAACAATAAGAATATCATATTTCTTCTTGGCAGTAGGAAAAGGGAATTCAAAACCTCCAATAGTAATTGTTGGAATTTTTCCAATAGAATTGTTACTGTGGACTTGAGGTTGTTTCCTCGGAAAGTGTACCGTATGCTCATTACCATTAACATGAAAAGTGACATTCCCTTTGTTGCAATCAATAACAGCCCCTGCAGTATTCAAAAAGGTTCTACCAAGAATAATAGACATACTATCGTCCTCGGGAATATCAAGAATAACAAAGTCCGTTAAAATAGTAACGTTTGGAACCACAACAGGCACATCCTCACAAATACCAAAAGGTATAGCAGTTGATTTATCAGCCATTTGCAAAGATATTTCAGTAGGTGTCAACTTATTCAAATCAAGTCTACGATATAAAGAGAGAGGCATAACACTAACACCGGCTCCAAGATCACATAAATCAGTTTTAACATAGTTTCTTTTAATGGAGCATGGTATAGTTGGTACTACGGGATCTCCTAGTTTCTTTGGTATTCCACCCTTAAAAGTATAATTATCAAGCATGGTGGAAATTTCAGCTTCCGGTATCTTTCTTCTATTTGTAACAATATCTTTCATATACTTACCATAAGGATTCATTTTAAGCATATCAGTCAAACGCATACGCAAAAAAGATAGGTCTAAGCAAAGCGCTCAAAATCCTCATCATCCTTTTTCTTGGATGGTTTAGGAGGAAAAGGCTTGGGTTTCTGAACCCATCGTTCTCTTCCTTTACCATACTTCCTAGCAAAAAAGTCTCTATTATCATAACATTGATTTTTTGATTGTGGGTTATCCAGATAAACATCAGGTTGAATCTCTACATCATTGTTATTGCTAGATTGAGCATCAACATGAATATCATCATCAAAATTATCACTAGGTTCATGTTCATTACCAGATTGTGTTTCAGCATAAAAATAGAAATATCATTGGGATTCTCAGGTGTGTCAACAACAGGTTCACTAGAAGCATGCAAAGTCCTATCATTTTTCTTTTTCTTCTTCTTAGAAGAACTAGGTGCATCAACATTGGTTCTATGAGAATCTTGCTCAACTCTCTTAGGGTGTCCGTCAGGATATAAAGGTTCCTGAGTCATTTTACCCCCTCTAGTCACAACTCTAACAGCATTAACATTTTTCTTATTATTTAATTCATTGAGCAAATCATTCTGAGCTTTAAGCACTTGTTCTACTTGAGTGGTAACCATAGAAGCATGTTTACTAATAAGTTTAAGTTCACCTTTAACTCTAGACATATAATCACTCAAGTGTTCAATCATATAAGCATTACGTTTCAATTGTCTACCAACATAAGCATTGAAGTTTTCTTGTTTAACAATAAAATTATCAAACTCATCCAATCATTGGCTAGCAGACTTATTACGAGGAATATCACCTTCATGAAATCTATAGAGAGAATTTACCTTTACTACCTGTGTCGGGTTATCAAGACCATGTATTTCTTCAATATGTGGTAAATTCTTAACATCTTCAGCTTTAATACCCTTTTCTTTCATAGGTTTCTTTGCCTCTTGCATATCTTCAGGACTGAGAAATATAATACCCCTTTTCTTCGGAGTTGGTTTAGGAAGTGTCCAATCATTATCATCACTCAACATATTATTCAGTAGCAATTCAGCTTGATCAACAGTTCTTTCCCTGAAAACACAACCAGCACAACTATCCAGGAGGTCTCTGGAAGCATCGGTTAGTCCATTATAAAAGATGTCAAGTATTTCATTTTTCTTGAGAGGATGATCAGGCAAAGCATTATGTAATCGGAGAAGCCTCCCCCAAGCTTGTGGGAGACTCTCTTCTTCAATTTGCACAAAATTATATATTTCCCTTAAGGCAGCTTGTTTCTGATGAGCGGGGAAATATGTAGCAGAGAAGTAATAAATCATATCCTGTGGACTACGCACACAACCAGGATGAAGAGAATTAAACCATATTTTAGCATCACCCTTTAATGAGAACATAAATAACTTAAGGATATAGTAGTAACAAATTTTTTCCTCATTAGTGAATAGGGTGGCTATATCATTCAATTTAGTAAGATGTGCCACAACAGTTTCAGATTCATAGCCGTAAAAAGGATCAGATTCAACCAAAGTAATTAACTCAGGATCGATAGAGAAATCATAAACCTTATCGTAAATACAGATAGGTGAAGTAGGAAAAGCAGGGTCATATTTCATTCTAGCATTCAAAGATTTTTCTTTCAGCTTAGCTAACAATTTCTTAAGATCACATCTATCTTTGCAAGCTAAAAGATCTCTAGCAGTTTCTTCATCCAGAATAAAACCCTCAAGTACATCAGGCAATTCATATCTAGGGGGAGAATCATCATCATCACTTTCATCAATATTATCAGTTTCAATAATTTCATTCTCTCTAACCCTAGCAAGTTGTTCATCAATAAATTCACCTAATGGCACAGTATTATCAAGCATAGAAGTAGTTTCATCATAAGTATCTATTGGGGAACGTAGTAATTTCAAAAAAATTCCTACGCACACGCAAGATCATGGTGATGCATAGCAACGAGAGGGGAGAGTATGATCTACGTACCCTTATAGACCGACAGCGGATGCGTTAGCACAAGGCAGTTGATGTAGTCGTACGTCTTCACGGCCCGACCGATCAAGCACCGAAACTACGGCACCTCCGAGTTCGAGCACACGTTCAGCTCGATGACGATCCCCAAACTCCGATCCAGCAAAGTGTCAAGGAAGAGTTCCGTCAGCACGATGGTGTGGTGATGATCTTGATGTACTACCGTCGCAGGGCTTCGCCTAAGCACCGCTACAATATTATCGAGGACTATGGTGGAAGGGGGCACCGCACACGGCTAAGAATATGATCATGTGGATCAACTTGTGTGTCTAGGGGTGCCCCCTGCCCCCGTATATAAAGGATCAAGGGGGGGGTGCGGCCGGCCAGGAGGAGGGCGCGCCAGGAGGAGTCCTACTCCCACCGGGAGTAGGATTCCCCCCTTTCCTAGTTGGAATAGGATTCGGGAGGGGGAAAGAAGAGAGAGAGAAGGAAGGGGGGGCGCCGCCCCCCTCTCCTTGTCCTATTCGGACTAGGGGGGAGGGGCGCGCGGCCCAGCCCTGGCCACCTCTCCTCTCTTCCACTAAAGCCCACTATGGCCCATATAGCTCCCAGGGGGTTCCGGTAACCTCCCGGTACTCCGGTAAAATCCTGATTTCACCCGGAACACTTCCGATATCCAAACATAGGCTTACAATATATCAATCTTTATGTCTCGACCATTTCGAGACTCCTCGTCATGTCCATGATCACATCCGAGACTCCGAAAAAACTTCGGTACATCAAAATGCATAAACTGATAATATAACTGTCATCGTAACCTTAAGCGTGTGGACCCTACGGGTTCGAGAAGAATGTAGACATGACCGAGACACGTCTCCGGTCAATAACCAATAGCGGGACCTGGATGCCCATATTGGCTCCTACATATTCTACGAAGATCTTTATCGGTCAGACCGCATAAGAACATACGTTGTTCCCTTTGTCATCGGTATGTTACTTGCCCGAGATTCGATCGTCGGTATTCCAATACCTAGTTCAATCTCGTTACCGGCAAGTCTCTTTACTCGTTCTGTAATACATCATCCCGCAACTAACTCATTAGTTGCAATGCTTGCAAGGCTTAAGTGATGTGCATTACCGAGAGGGCCCAGAGATACCTCTCCGACAATCGGAGTGACAAATCCTAATCTCAAAATACGCCAACCCAACATGTACCTTTGGAGACACCTGTAGAGCTCCTTTATAATCACCGAGTTACGTTGTGACGTTTGGTAGCACACAAAGTGTTCCTCCGGCAAACGGGAGTTGCATAATCTCATAGTCATAGGAACATGTATAAGTCATGAAGAAAGCAATAGCAACATACTAAATGATCGGGTGCTAAGCTAATGGAATGGGTCATGTCAATCAGATCATTTACTTAATGATGTGATCCCGTTAATCAAATAACAACTCCTTGTTCATGGTTAGGAAACATAACCATCTTTGATTAACGAGCTAGTCAAGTAGAGGCATACTAGTGACACTTTGTTTGTCTATGTATTCACACATGTATTATGTTTCCGGTTAATACAATTCTAGCATGAATAATAAACATTTATCATCATATAAGGAAATAAATAATAACTTTATTATTGCCTCTAGGGCATATTTCCTTCAGTCTCCCACTTGCACTAGAGTCAATAATCTAGATTACACAGTAATGATTCTAACACCCATGGAGCCTTGGTGCTGATCATGTTTTGCTCGTGGAAGAGGCTTAGTCAATGGGTCTGCAACATTCAGATCCGTATGTATCTTGCAAATCTCTATGTCTCCCACCTGGACTAGATCCCGGATGGAATTGAAGCGTCTCTTGATGTGCTTGGTTCTCTTGTGAAATCTGGATTCCTTTGCCAAGGCAATTGCACCAGTATTGTCACAAAAGATTTTCGTTGGACCCGATGCACTAGGTATGACACCTAGAACGGATATGAACTCCTTCATCCAGACTCCTTCATTTGCTGCTTCCGAAGCAGCTATGTACTCCGCTTCACATGTAGATCCCGCCACGACGCTTTGTTTAGAACTGCACCAACTGACAGCTCCACCGTTTAATGTAAACACGTATCCGGTTTGCGATTTAGAATCATCCGGATCAGTGTCAAAGCTTGCATCAACGTAACCTTTTGCGATGAGCTCTTTGTCACCTCCATATACGAGAAACATATCCTTAGTCCTTTTCAGGTACTTCAGGATGTTCTTGACCGCTGTCCAGTGATCCACTCCTGGATTACTTTGGTACCACCCTGCTAGACTTATAGCAAGGCACACATCAGGTCTGGTACACAGCATTGCATACATGATAGAGCCTATGGCTGAAGCATAGGGAACATCTTTCATATTCTCTCTATCTTTTGCAGTGGTCGGGCATTGAGTCTTACTCAACTTCACACCTTGTAACACAGGCAAGAACCCTTTCTTTGCCTGATCCATTTTGAAATTCTTCAAAACTTTGTCAAGGTATGTGCTTTGTGAAAGTCCAATTAAGCGTCTTGATCTATATCTATAGATCTTAATGCCTAATATGTAAGCAGCTTCACCGAGGTCTTTCATTGAAAAACTCTTATTCAAGTATCTCTTTATGCTATCCAAAAATTCTATATCATTTCCAATTAGTAATATGTCATCTACATATAATATCAGAAATGCTATAGAGCTCCCACTCACTTTCTTGTAAATACAGGCTTCTCCAAAAGTCTGTATAAAACCAAATGCTTTGATCACACTATCAAAATGTTTATTCCAACTCCGAGAGGCTTGCACCAGTCCATAAATGAATCGCTGGAGCTTGCACACTTTGTTAGCTCCCTTTGGATCGACAAAACCTTTTGGTTGCATCATATACAACTCTTCTTCCAGAAATCCATTCAGGAATGCAGTTTTGACATCCATCTGCCAAATTTCATAATCATAAAATGCGGCAATTGCTAACATGATTCGGACAGACTTAAGCATCGCTACGGGTGAGAAGGTCTCATCGTAGTCAATCCCTTGAACTTGCCGAAAACCTTTTGCGACAAGTCGAGCTTTGTAGACAGTAATATTACCGTCAGCGTCAGTCTTCTTCTTGAAGATCCATTTATTCTCAATTGCTTGCCGATCATCGGGCAAGTCAACCAAAGTTCATACTTTGTTCTCATAAATGGATCCCATCTCAGATTTCATGTCTTCAAGCCACTTTGCGGAATCTGGGCTCACCATCGCTTCTTTAGAGTTCGTAGGTTCATCATGAAATAGTAGCATGACTTGCAGAACAGGATTACCGTACCACTCTGGCGCGGATCTTACTCTGGTTGATCTACGAGGTTCAGTAGTATCTTGTTCTGAAGTTTCATGATCATCATCATTAGCTTCCTCACTCACTGGTGTAGGTGTCACAGAAACAGTTTTCTGTGATGCACTACTTTCCAATAAGGGAGCAGGTACAGTTACCTCGTCAAGTTCTACTTTCCTCCCACTCACTTCTTTCGAGAGAAACTCCTTCTCTAGAAAGTTTCCGAACTTAGCAACAAAAGTCTTGCCTTCGGATCTATGATAGAAGGTGTATCCAATAGTCTCCTTTGGATATCCTATGAAGACACATTTCTCCGATTTGGGTTCGAGCTTATCAGGTTGAAGCTTTTTCACATAAGCATCACAGCCCCAAACTTTTAGAAATGACAACTTTGGTTTCTTGCCAAACCACAGTTCATAAGGTGTCGTCTCAACGGATTTTGATGGTGCCCTATTTAAGGTGAATGCGGCCGTCTCTAGAGCGTATCCCCAAAATGATAGTAAATCAGTAAGAGACATCATAGATCGCACCATATCTAGTAAAGTACGATTACGACGTTCGGACACACCATTGCGCTGTGGTGTTCCGGGTGGCGTGAGTTGCGAAACTATTCCACAATTTTTCAAATGTATACCAAACACGTAACTCAAATATTCTCCTCCATGATCAGATCGTAGAAACTTTATTTTCTTGTTATGATGATTTTCAACTTCACTCTGAAATTCTTTGAACTTTTCAAATGTTTTAGACTTATGTTTCATTAAGTAGATATACCCATATCTGCTTAAGTCATCTGTGAAGGTGAGAAAATAACGATATCCGCCACGAGCCTCAATATTCATCGGACCACATACATCTGTATGTATGATTTCCAACAAATCTGTTGCTCTCTCCATAGTACCGGAGAATGGTGTTTTGGTCATCTTGCCCATGAGGCACGGTTCGCAAGTACCAAGTGATTCATAATCAAGTGGTTCCAAAAGTCCATCAGTATGGAGTTTCTTCATGCGCTTTACACCGATATGACCTAAACGGCAGTGCCACAAATAAGTTGCACTATAATTATCAACTCTGCATCTTTTGGCTTCAACATTATGAATATGTGTGTTACAACTATCGAGATTCAATAAGAATAGACCACTCTTCAAGGGTGCATGACCATAAAAGATATTACTCATATAAATAGAACAACCATTATTCTCTGATTTAAATGAATGACCGTCTCGCATCAAACAAGATCCAGATATAATGTTCATCCTCAACGCTAGCACCAAATAACAATTATTTAGGTCTAATATTAATCCCGAAGGTAGATGTAGAGGTAGCGTGCCGACCGCGATCACATCGACTTTGGAACCGTTTCCCACGCGCATCGTTAACTCGTCCTTAGCCAATCTTCGCTTAATCCGTAGTCCCTGTTTCGAGTTGCAAATATTAGCAACAGAACCAGTATCAAATACCTAGGTGCTACTGCGAGCATTAGTAAGGTACACATCAATAACATGTATATCACATATACCTTTGTTCACCTTGCCATCCTTCTTATCCGCCAAATACTTGGGGCAGTTCCGCTTCCAGTGACCAGTCTGCTTGCAATAGAAGCACTCAGTTTCAGGCTTAGGTCCAGGTTTGGGTTTCTTCTCTTGAGTAGCAACTTTCTTGCCGTTCTTTTTGAAGTTCCCCTTCTTCTTCCCTTTGCCCTTTTTCTTGAAACTAGTGGTCTTGTTGACCATCAACACTTGATGCTCCTTCTTGATTTCTACCTCCACAACTTTTAGCATTGCGAAGAGCTTGGGAATAGTCTTATTCATCCCTTGCATATTATAGTTCATCACGAAGCTCTTGTAGCTTGGTGGTAGTGATTGGAGAATTCTGTCAATGACGCAATCATCTGGAAGATTAACTCCAAATTGAATCAAGTGATTATTATACCCAGACATTTTGAGTATATGCTCACTGACAGAACTATTCTCCTCCATCTTGCAGCTATAGAACTTATTGGAGACTTCATATCTCTCAATCCGGGCATTTGCTTGAAATATTAACTTCAACTCCTGAAACATCTCATATGCTCCATGACGTTCAAAACGTCGTTGAAGTCCCGATTCTAAGCCGTAAAGCATGGCACACTGAACTATTGAGTAGTCATCAGCTTTGCTCTGCCAGACGTTCATAACATCCGGCGTTGCTGCAGCAGCAGGCCTGGCACCCAGCGGTGCTTCCAGGACGTAATTCTTCTATGCAGCAATGAGGATAATCCTCAAGTTACGGACCCAGTCCGTGTAATTGCTACCATCATCTTTCAACTTTGCTTTCTCAAGGAACGCATTAAAATTCAATGGAACAACAGCACAAGCCATCTATCTACAAACAAGCATAAATAAGCAAGATACTTATCAGGTACTAAGTTTCATGATAAATTTAAGTTCAGTTAATTTACTTAAAGAACTCCCACTTAGATAGACATCCCTCTAATCCTCTAAGTGATTACGTGATCCAAATCAACTAAACCATGTCCGATCATCACGTGAGATGGAGTAGTTTCATTGGTGAACATGACTATGTTGATCATATCTACTATATGATTCACGCTCGACCTTTCGGTCTCCGTGTTCCGAGGCCATATCTGTATATGCTTGGCTCGTCAAGTATAACCTGAGTATTCCGCGTGTGCAACTGTTTTGCACCCGTTGTATTTGAATGTAGAGCCTATCACACCCGATCATCACGTGGTGTCTCAGCACGAAGAACTTTCACAATGGTGCATACTCAAGGAGAACACTTCTTGATAATTAGTGAGAGATCATCTTATAATGCTACCGGCAATCAAAGCAAGATAAGATGCATAAAAGATAAACATCACATGCAATCAATATAAGTGATATGATATGGCCATCATCTTGTGCTTGTGATCTCCATCTCTGAAACACCGTCGTGATCACCATCGTCACCGGCGTGACACCATGATCTCCATCGTAGCATCGTTGTCGTCTCGCCAAGCTTGTGCTTCCACGACTATCGCTACCGCTTAGTGATAAAGTAAAGCATTACATCGCGATTGCATTGCATACAATAAAGAAACAACCATATGGCTCCTGCCAGTTGCCGATAACTCGGTTACAAAACATGATCATCTCATACAATAAAAATCAGCATCATGTCTTGACCATATCACATCACAACATGCCCTGCAAAAACAAGTTAGACGTCCTCTACTTTGTTGTTGCAAGTTTTACGTGGCTGCTACGGGCTTAAGCAAGAACTAATCTTACCTACGCATCAAAACCACAACGATAGTTTGTCAAGTTGGTGCTGTTTTAACCTTCGCCAGGACCGGGTGTAGCCACACTCGATTCAACTAAAGTTGGAGAAACTGTCACCCGCAAGCCACCTATGTGCAAAGCACATCGGGAGAACCGGTGTCGCGTAAGCGTACGCGTAATGTCGGTCCGGGCCGCTTCGTCCAAGAATACCGCCGAACCAAAGTATGACATGCTGGTAAGCAGTATGACTTATATCGCCCACAACTCACTTGTGTTCTACTCGTGCATATAACATCAACATATAAAACCTAGGCTCGGATGCCACTGTTGGGGAACGTAGTAATTTCAAAAAAATTCCTACGCACACACAAGATCATGGTGATGCATAGCAACGAGGGGAGAGTGTGATCTACGTACCCTTGGTAAATCGACAACGGAAGCGTTTGGTTGATGTAGTCGTACGTCTTCACGGCCCGACCGATCAAGCACCGAAACTACGGCACCTCCGAGTTTTAGCACACGTTCAGCTCGATGACGATCCCCGGACTCCGATCCAGCAAAGTGTCAGGAAGAGTTCCGTCAGCACGATGGCGTGGTGACGATCTTGATGTACTACTGTCGCAGGGCTTCGCCTAAGCACCACTACAATATTATCAAGGACTATGGTGGCTGGGGGCGCCGCACACGGCTAAGAATAAGATCACGTGGATCAACTTGTGTCTCTGGGGTGCCCCTGCCTCCGTATATAAAGGGCTAAAGGGGGGGGGGTGCGGCCGGCCTAGGAGAGGCGCGCCAGGAGAGTCCTACTCCCTCTGGGAGTAGGATTCCCCCCCCCCAATCCTAGTTGGAATAGGATTCGCGGAGGGGGGAAAAGAGAGAGAGGGGCCGGCCCCCTCTCCTTGTCCTATTTGGACCAAGGGAGGGGAGGGGCGCGCGGCCCATGTTGGGCTGCCTGTTCTCTTTTCCACTAGGGCCCACTATGGCCCATATAGCTCCCGGGGGGTTCCGGTAACCTCCCGGTACTCCGGTAAAATCCCGATTTCACCCGGAACACTTCCGATATCCAAACATAGGCTTCCAATATATCAATCTTTATGTCTCGACCATTTCGAGACTCCGAACAAACTTCGGTACATCAAAATGCATAAACTCATAATATAACTGTCATCGTAACCTTAAGCGTGCGGACCCTACGGGTTCGAGAACAATGTAGACATGACGGAGACACGTCTCCGGTCAATAACCAATAGCGGGACCTGGATGCCCATATTGGCTCCTACATATTCTACGAAGATCTTTATCGGTCAGACCGCATAACAACATACATTGTTCCCTTTGTCATCGGTATGTTACTTGCCCGAGATTCGATCATCGGTATTCCAATACCTAGTTCAATCTCGTTACCGGCAAGTCTCTTTACTCGTTCTGTAATACATCATCCTGCAACTAACTCATTAGTTGCAATGCTTGCAAGGCTTAAGTGATGTGCATTACCGAGAGGGCCCAGAGATACCTCTCCGACAATCGGAGTGACAAATCCTATTCTCGAAATACGCCAACCCAACATGTACCTTTGGAGACACCTGTAGAGCTCCTTTATAATCACCCAGTTACGTTGTGACGTTTGGTAGCACACAAAGTGTTCCTCCGGCAAACGGGAGTTGCATAATCTCATAGTCATAGGAACATGTATAAGTCATGAGGAAAGCAATAGCAACATACTAAACGATCGGGTGCTAAGCTAATGGAATGGGTCATGTCAATCAGATCATTTACTTAATGATGTGATCCCGTTAATCAAATAACAACTCCTTGTTCATGGTTAGGAAACATAACCATCTTTGATTAATGAGCTAGTCAAGTAGAGGCATACTAGTGACACTTTGTTTGTCTATGTATTCACACATGTATTATGTTTCCGGTTAATACAATTCTAGCATGAATAATAAACATTTATCATGATATAAGGAAATAAATAATAACTTCATTATTGCCTCTAGGGCATATTTCCTTCAATATTAACTTCAACTCCTGGAACATCTCATATGCTCCATGACGTTCAAAACGTCGTTGAAGTCCCGATTCTAAGCCGTAAAGCATGGCACACTGAACTATCGAGTAGTCATCAGCTTTGCTCTGGCAGACGTTCATAACATCTGGTGTTGCTGCAGCAGCAGGCCTGGCACCCAGCGGTGCTTCCAGGACGTAATTCTTCTGTGCAGCAATGAGGATAATCCTCAAGTTACGGACCCAGTCCGTGTAATTGCTACCATCATCTTTCAACTTTGCTTTCTCAAGGAACGCATTAAAATTCAACGGAACAACAACACGGGCCATCTATCTAAAATCAAACATAAATAAGCAAGATACTATCAGGTACTAAGTTCATGATAAATTTAGGTTCAATTAATCATATTACTTAAAGAACTCCCACTTAGATAGACATCCCTCTAATCCTCTAAGTGATTACGTGATCCAAATCAACTAAACCATGTCCGATCATCACGTGAGATGGAGTAGTTTCATTGGTGAACATGACTATGTTGATCATATCTACTATATGATTCACGCTCGACCTTTCGGTCTCCGTGTTCCGAGGCCATATCTGTATATGCTTGGCTCGTCAAGTATAACCTGAGTATTCCGCGTGTGCAACTGTTTTGCACCCGTTGTATTTGAATGTAGAGCCTATCACACCCGATCATCACGTGGTGTCTCAGCATGAAGAACTTTCACAACGGTGCATACTCAGGGAGAACACTTCTTGATAATTAGTGAGAGATCATCTTATAATGCTACCGTCAATCAAAGCAAGATAAGATGCATAAAAGATAAACATCACATGCAATCAATATAAGTGATATGATATGGCCATCATCATCTTGTGCTTGTGATCTCCATCTTCGAAGCACCGTCATGATCACCATCGTCACCGGGGCGACACCTTGATCTCCATCATAGCATCATTGTCGTCTCGCCAATCTTATGCTTCCACGACTATCGCTACCGCTTAGTGATAAAGTAAAGCATTACAGCGCGATTGCATTGCATACAATAAAGCGACAACCATATGGCTCCTGCCAGTTGCCGATAACTCGGTTACGAAACATGATCATCTCATACAATAAAATTTAGCATCATGTCTTGACCATATCACATCACAACATGCCCTGCAAAAACAAGTTAGACGTCCTCTACTTTGTTGTTGCAAGTTTTACGTGGCTGCTACGGGCTTAAGCAAGAACCAATCTTACCTACGCATCAAAACCACAACGATAGTTTGTCTTGTTGGTGCTGTTTTAACCTTCGCAAGGACAGGGCGTAGCCACACTCGGTTCAACTAAAGTTGGAGAAACTGTCACCCACTAGCCACCTTTGTGCAAAGCACGTCGGGAGAACCGGTATCGCGTAAGCGTACGCGTAATGTCAGTCCGGGCCGCTTCATCCAACAATACCGCCGAACCAAAGTATGACATGCTGGTAAGTAGTATGGCTTATATCGCCCACAACTCACTTGTGTTCTACTCGTGCATATAACATCAACACATAAAACCTAGGCTCGGATGCCACTGTTGGGGAACGTAGTAATTTCAAAAAATTTCCTACGCACACGCAAGATCATGGTGATGCATAGCAACGAGAGGGGAGAGTGTGATCTACGTACCCTTGTAGACCGACAGCAGAAGCGTTAGCACAACGCGGTTGATGTAGTCATACGTCTTCACGGCCCGACCGATCAAGCACCGAAACTACGGCACCTCCGAGTTCTAGCACACGTTCAGCTCGATGACGATCCCCGTACTTCGATCCAGCAAAGTGTCAGGGAAGAGTTCCGTCAGCACGACGGCGTGGTGACGATCTTGATGTACTACCGTCGCAGGGCTTCGCCTAAGCACCGCTACAATATTATCGAGGACTATGGTGGAAGGGGGCACCGCACACGGCTAAGAATATGATCACGTGGATCAACTTGTGTGTCTAGGGGTGCCCCCTGCCCCCGTATATAAGGGATCAAGGGGGGTGTGGCCAGCTAGGAGGAAGGCGCGCCAGGAGGAGTCCTACTCCCACCGGGAGTAGGATTCCCCCCCTTTCCTAGTTGGAATAGGATTCGGGAGGGGGAAAGAGGAGAGAAAGAAGGAATGGGGGGCGCCGCCCCCCTCACCTTGTCCTATTCGGACTAGGGGGGAGGGGCGCGCGGCCCAGCCCTGGCCACCTCTCGTCTCTTCCACTAAAGCCCACTAAGGCCCATATACCTCCCGGGGGGTTCCGGTAACCTCCCGGTACTCCGATAAAATCCCGATTTCACCCGGAACACTTCCGATATCCAAATATAGGCTTCCAATATATCAATCTTTATGTCTCGACCATTTCGAGACTCCTCGTCATGTCCGTGATCACATCCAGGACTCCGAACAAACTTCGCTACATCAAAATGCATAAACTCATAATATAACTGTTATCGAAACCTTAAGCATGCGGACCCTACGGGTTCGAGAACAATGTAGACATGACCGAGACACGTCTCCGGCCGATAACCAATATCGGAACCTGGATGCTCATATTGGCTCCTACATATTCTACGAAGATCTTTTATCGGTCAGACCGCATAACAACATACGTTGTTCCCTTTGTCATCGGTATGTTATTTGCCCGAGATTCGATCGTCGGTATCTCATACCTAGTTCAATCTCGTTACCGGCAAGTCTCTTTACTTGTTCCATAATACATCATCTCACAACTAATTCATTAGTTGCAATGCTTGCAAGGTGTATGTGATGTGCATTACCGAGAGGGCCCAGAGATACCTCTCCGACAATCTGAGTGACAAATCCTAATCTCGAAATACGCCAACCCAACATGTACCTTTGGAGACACCTGTAGAGCACCTTTATAATTACCCAGTTATGTTGTGACGTTTGGTAGCACACAAAGTGTTCCTCCGGCAAACGGGAGTTGCATAATCTCATGGTCATAGGAACATGTATAAGTCATGAAGAAAGCAATAGCAACATACTAAACGATCGGGTGCTAAGCTAATGGAATGGGTCATGTCAATCAGATCATTTACCTAATGATGTGATCCCGTTAATCAAATAACAAGTCTTTTTCCATGGTTAGGAAACATAACCATCTTTGATTAACGAGCTAGTCAAGTAGAGGCATACTAGTGACACTCTGTTTGTCTATGTATTCACACATGTATTATGTTTCCGGTTAATACAATTCTAGCATGAATAATAAACATTTATCATGATATAAGGAAATAAATAATAACTTTATTATTACCTCTAGGGCATATTTCCTTCAGTATCATGCATAGCAGAAGTGGCATCACAATAACATGCGACATATCAGGATGAATAGCAGGAGTAGGTGTCACAAGTTTACTCAAAATAGAAGGTGAATCAAGTGCAGAGCTAGATTGCAGTTCCTTACCTCCCCTCGTAGTTGAGGGAAGATCTTGGTTCTTTCATCTTTCAAGTTCCTCATAGTGATCAACAGATATAAATCCCAAGTGACTCAAAGAATAGAGCTATGCTCCCCAGCAACGGAACCAGAAAATAGTCTTGATAACCCACAAGTATAGGGGATCACAACAGTTTTCGAGGGTAGAGTATTCAACCCAAATTTATTGATTCGACACAAGGGAAGCCAAAAAATATTCTCAAGTATTAACAGTTGAGTTGTCAATTCAACTGCACCTGAAAGACTTAATATCTGCAGCAAAGTATTTAGTAGGAAAGTAATATGGAAGTAACGGTAAAGGTGGCAAAAGTAACAGTATTTGTTTTGTAGTAATTGTAACGGTGGCAACGAAAAAGTAACTAAGCAAAGATCAATATGTGAAAAGGTCGTAGGCATTGGATCAGTGATGGATAATTATGTTGGATGCGATTCCTCATGCAACAGTTATAACATAGGGTGACACAGAACTAGCTCCAGTTCATCAATATAATGTAGGCATGTATTTCGAATATAGTCATACGTGCTTATGGAAAAGAACTTGCATGACATCTTTTGTCCTACCCTCCCGTGGCAGCGGGGTCCTATTGGAAACTAAGGGATATTAAGGCCTCCTTTTAATAGAGTACCAGAACAAAGCATTAAAACTTAGTGAATACATGAACTCCTCAAACTATAGTCATCACCGGGAGTGGTGAGGGAGTCCTGGACTAAGGGGTCCTTGGGCGTCTGGCCTGTTAGCCATGGGCCGGACTAATGGGCTATAAAGATACGAAGGCAGACTATACCCGTGTCCGGATGGGGCTCTCGTTGGCGTGGAAGGCAAGCTTGGCGACCGGATATGTAGATTCCTTTCTTTGTAACCGACCTTGTGTAACCCCAGATCCTCCCGGTGCTTATATAAACCAGAGGACTTAGTCCAGAGGGAGAGATATTCATTACCATAGCCATACAAGCTAGAGCTCTAGGGTTTAGCCATTATGATCTCGAGGTAGATCAACTCTTGTAATACTCGTATTCATCAATATCAATCAAGCAAGACGTAGGGTATTACCTCCATCAAGAGGGCCCGAACCTGGGTAAACATCATGTCCCCTGTCTCCTGTTACCATAGACCTTAGACGCACAATTCGGGACCCCCGTACCCGAGATCCGCCGGTTTTGACACCGGCATTGGTGCTTTCATTGAGAGTTCCACTGCGCCGTCGACGAAAGGTTCGATGGCCCCTTCAATCATCGATAGTGACGCTGTCCAAGGAGAAACCTTCCTCCCTGGATAGATCTTCATGTTCGGCGGCTTCACACTGCGGGCCAACTCATTTGGCCACCTAGAGCAGATCGATAGCTACACCCATGGCCATCAGGTTAGATTTGGGAGTTTGAACTACTTCGCGGACATCCGTGGAGATTTGATCTTCGCCAGATTCGAGACCGCGGTGACCGCTCCCGGTCACCTTGACGAACATGACCTAAATCTGTCATCAGACCACATCCAGGAGATAGCTCCTGTGACCACTACGGCATTAGATCTAGAGCATACTATGGCATCCAAGGATCGGAGGTTCAACCCTACCACGGAGGCCATAGACTCCCCGGCGTTGGAGCTGCACATGGACTTAATCTCACACAATACTCGTGTCACCGGAACTCCGAACTCTTTTCTGGGTATAAGTTCCGAACCATGCGAGTCCGCGGATGCCGAACTTGATCGTTTATCGATCTTTGAGTTCAGCGCCGTAGACATCTTCCAGCACTCGTCCTTGGGCGATGTGCTGAACTCATTAAAGAACTTGTCCTTGGCGGGGGACTCACAACCAAACTATGTACGGTTCGAACCAGAGGCTGATGATGGGGAATTTTGCTTCCCACCTACCACCCACTTCATAGCCACAGTCGAGGATTTAACCGACATGCATGACTATGGCTCCGAAGACATCGCCAGTACGAACGATGATGACGACAAGGAGCAAGGCCAAAACCCGCCATTCACTAGACGACGGACTGCCACTTCTTCCTACGACGTATACATGGTGGACATGCCGGGAAAAACTAACAACGATGACAAAGAGGATCCAGTTGAGGATAAACCTCCTGAGAGACATCCCAAGCGCCAACTTCCTCAACGCCGCTCTAAGTCACGTCGTGCCAAAGACTGCAGTACGGGCACTGGAAAAAATAATACTCCAGACAATGCCAAAAATAATGAAGACCCCGTCAAGGTAACCTCCGAACAGGGGGAACGGGATAGTGGGCAAGTTAGCCCTGATGAACAGGCCATACACGGAGATTCGGAGGACAGTAATTATCTTCGGCTCTCTGAGGAAGAGGAGAGCCTCGGCAATGAGGATTTCATCATGCCTGAGGAACCTCTCGAGCAGGAGCGCTTCAAACGCCGGCTAATAGCCATTGCAAGGAGCCCGATAAAGAAGCAGCTGCAGCTTCAAGCGGACCAAGATCTGCTCAATGAAAGATGGACCGAAGTCCTGGCCGCCGAAGAATACGGCCTTAGTGGCCCAGCCAAAAACCACCTGAAGCATAGATTGCTACCTCAGTTCAATGATGAGGCACTGGAGCCCGTACCATCATCGCTCAATGCGGCAGGTCGACCACAACTTGGTTCAGATAAAGAAGCAACTCAAGCTGAACACCAGACCGCCCCACCACGCCGTAAAGGCAAGAATAAAACAGCTTGGGGTTGTACATACGACCTTCGACAGGACTTGGACAGTAGAGAAAGACACGCAAGATCGATCTACGGATCGCGAGGACGTGCCTCAACATGCAACGACGGATACCTATTCGGACGTGACAAACCTAGCCACGTGATACGTCCATTTTGCATCATGCTTTTATATCGATATTTATTGCATTATGGGCTGTTATTACACATTATGTCACAATACTTATGCCTATTCTCTCTTATTTTACAAGGTTTACATAAAGAGGGAGAATGCCGGCAGCTGGGATTCTGGGGTGGAAAAGGAGCAAATATTAGAGACCTATTGTGCACAGCTCCAAAAGTCGTGAAACTTCACGGAAGTCATTTTCAGAATATATAATAAATACTGAGCGCAAGAAGTTCACCAGGGGCCACACCCTGCCCACGAGGGTGGGGGCGTGCCCTACCCCCCTGGGCGCGCCCCCTACCTCGTGGGCCCCCTGGTGGCCCTCCGATGACCATATTCTGCTATATGGAGTCTTTTGATGAGGAAAAAATCGTAATCAAGCTCACGGGACGAAACTCCGCCGCCACGAGGCGGAACCAATCTAGGGCTCCGGCGTAGCTGTTCTATCGGGGAAACTTCCCTCCGGGAGGGGGAAATCATCACCATTGTCATCACCAACAATCCTATCATCAAGAGGGGGTCAATCTCCATCAACATCTTTAGCAACACCATCTCATCTCAAACCCTAGTTCATCTCTTGTATCCAATCTTTGTATCAAACCTCAGATTGGTACCTGTGGGTTGCTAGTAGTGTTGATTACTCCTTGTAGTTGATGCTACTTGGTTTATTTGGTGGAAGATCATATGTTCAGATCCATTATGCATATTAATCCCCCTCTGATTGTGAACATGAATATGATTTGTGAGTAGTTACGTTTGTTCTTGAGGACATGGGAGAAGTCTTGCTATAAGTAGTCATGTGAATTTGGTATTCGTTCGATATTTTGATGAGATGTATGTTGGCATCCCTCTAGTGGTGTCATGTGAACGTCGACTACATGAAACTTCACCATTGTTTGGGCGTAGAGGAAGGCATTGGGAAGTAATAAGTAGATGATGGGTTCACCCCGACCAGTAGAGAAAAGAGTTGCTCCTCAACCTACTGAACCTATTGAAAATGAAAATGAAAATGTCTGCTTTGAAATTCCTTCAGGTATGTTAGAAAAACTGCTAGCTAATCCTTTTGCAGGAAATGGAACAAAGCATCCTGATGAGCACCGAATATATGTTGATGAAGTTTGTGGATTATTTAAGCTTGCAGGTGTGCCCGGAGATGTTATTAAGAAGAAGGTCTTCCCTTTATCTTTGAAGGGAGATGCATTGACATGGTATAGTCTATGTGATGATACGGGGTCATGGAACTACAAACGATTGAAATTGGAATTTCATCAGAAGTTTTATCCTATGCATCTTGTTAATCATGATCGCAATTATATATATAATTTCTGGCCTCGCGAAGGAGAAAGCATCGCTCAAGCTTGGGGGAGGCTTAAATCAATGTTATATTAATGCCCCAATCATGATCTCTCAAGAGAAATGATTATTCAAAATTTATATGCTCGGCTTTCTGATAGCAATCGCACCATGCTCGATACTTCTTGTGCTGGCTCTTTAATGATGAAGACTATTGAATTCAAATGGGACTTATTGGAAAGAATTAAACGCAACTCTGAAGATTGGGACCTCAATGAAGGTAAGGAGTCAGGTATGAAACCTAAGTATGATTGTGTTAAATCTTTTATGGATACCGATGTTTTCCGTAAATTTAGCACTAAATATGGACTTGACTCTGAGATAGTAGCCTCTTTCTGTGAATCTTTTGCTGCTCATTTTGATCTCCCTAGGGATAAGTGGTTTAAATATCATTCTCCCATAGAAGTAAAAGTAGTTGCACCTATTAAAGTTGAAGAAAAGACTGTCACTTATAATGATCCTATTGTTCCTACTGCTTTGTTGAGAAACCACCTTTTCCTGTTAGGATAAAAGATCATGCTAAAGCTTCAATTGTGGTTCGTAAAAGCAATATTAGAACTTATACACCTCCTGAGCAAGTTAAAGTTGAACCTAATATTGCTATTGTTAAAGATCTGTTGTCTGATAATATTGATGGGCATGTTATTTATTTCTGTGATGAAATTGCAAGAATTGCTAAACCTTGTGCTAAAGATAAAGCTAGACCTGTGGTAGGCATGCCTGTTATTTCTGTTAAAATAAGAGATCATTGTTATCATGGATTATGTGATATGGGTGCCTGTGCTAGTGCTATACCTCATGACTTATACAAAGAAATTATGCATGATATTGCACCTGCTGAGATAGAAGATATTGATGTCACAATTAAACTTGCCAATAGAGATACTATTTCACCAATTGGAATTGTTAGATATGTTGAAGTTTTGTGTGGGAAAACTAAATATCCTGCTGATTTTCTTCTTCTTGGTTCCCCAAAAGATAGCTTTTGTCCCATTATATTTGGTAGACCCTTCTTGAACACAGTTAATGCTAAGATATATTGCAAAAATGATGTTGTTACTATTGGTTTAGGTGATATGTCTCATGAATTTAATTTCTCTAAATTTTGTAGACAACACTGTGAAGAGGAATTGCCTAGTAAATATGAAATTATTGGTCTTACTTCTATTGTCGTACCTCCTAGTGATCCTTTAGAACAATATTTGCTAGACCATGAAAATGATATGTTTATGAATGAAAGAAGGGAAATAGACGAAGTATTCTTTAAACAGGAACCCATCCCGAGACACAATTTTCCTGTTGAAATCCTAGGGGATCCTCCTCCACCCAAGGGTGATCCCATGTTTGAGCTTAAACCGTTACCTGATACTCTTAAATATGCTTATCTTGATGAGCAAAAGATATATCCTGTTATTATTAGTGCTAACCTTTTAGAGCATGAAGAAGAAAGATTATTGAAAACTCTGAAGAAGCACCGTGCTGCTATTGGATATATTCTTGATGATCTTAAGGGCATTAGTCCCACTCCGTGTCAACACAAAATAAATTTGGAGGAAGATGCCAAACCAGTTCAAGATCATCAACGACAGCTAAATCCTAAGATGAAGGAAGTGGTAAGAAAGGAAATACTAAAGCTTCTTGAGGCAGGTATAATTTATCCCGTTGCTGATAGTCAGTGGGTAAGTCTTGTCCATTGTGTCCCTAAGAAGGGAGGTATTACTATCGTTCCTAATGATAAAGATGAGTTGATCCCACAAAGAATTATTATAGGTTATAGGATGGTAATTGATTTCCACAAATTAAATAAATCTACTAAAAAAGATCATTACCCCTTAACTTTTATCGATCAAATGCTAGAAAGATTATCCAAACATACACATTTTTGCTTTCTAGATGGTTATTCTGGTTTCTCTCAAATACCTGTGTCATCCAATGATCAATCAAAGACTACTTTTACTTTCCCTTTTGGTACTTTTTCTTATAGACGTATGCCTTTTGGTTTATGTAATGCACCAGCTACGTTTCAAAGATGCATGATGGCTATATTCTCTGACTTTTGTGAAAAGATTTGTGAGGTTTTCATGGACGATTTTTCCGTCTATGGATCCTCTTTTGATGATTGCTTAAGCAACCTTGACCGAGTTTTGCAGAGATGTGAAGAAACTAATATTTTCTTGAATTGGGAGAAGTGCCACTTTATGGTTAATGAAGGTATTGTCTTGGGGCATAAAGTTTCTGAAAGAGGTATTGAAGTTGATAAAGCCAAGGTTGATGCTATTGAAAAGATGCCATGTCCCAAGGACATCAAAGGTATAAGAAGTTTCCTTGGTCATGCCGGTTTTTTGAAGGAAATATGCCCTAGAGGAAATAATAAAGTTATTATTTATTTCCTTATTTCATGATAAATGTTTATTATTCATGCTAGAATTGTATTAACCGGAAACATAATACATGTGTGAATAAATAGACAAATAGAGTGTCACTAGTATGCCTCTACTTGACTAGCTCGTTAATCAAAGATGGTTATGTTTCCTGACCATAGACAAAGAGTTGTTATTTGATTAACGGGATCACATCATTAGGAGAATGATGAGATTGACATGACCCATTCCATTAGCTTAGCACCCGATCGTTTAGTATGTTGCTATTGCTTTCTTCATGACTTATACATGTTCCTATGACTATGAGATTATGCAACTCCCGTTTGCCGGAGGAACACTTTGTGTGCTACCAAACGTCACAACGTTACTAGGTGATTATAAAGGAGCTCTACAGGTGTCTCCAATGGTACATGTTGGGTTGGCGTATTTCGAGATTAGGATTTTTCACTCCGATTGTCGGAGAGGTATCTCTGGGCCCTCTCGATAATGCACATCACATAAGCCTTGCAAGCATTGCAACTAATGAGTTAGTTTTGAGATGATGTATTACGGAACGAGTAAAGAGACTTGCCGGTAACGAGAATGAACTAGGTATTAAGATACCGAAAATCGAATCTCGAGCAAGTAACATACCGATGACAAAGGGAACAACGTATGTTGTTATGCGGTCTGACCGATAAAAGATCTTCGTAGAATATGTAGGAGCCATTATGAGCATCCAGGTTCCGCTATTGGTTATTAACCGGAGACGTGTCTCGGTCATGTCCACATTGTTCTCGAACCCATAGGGTCCGCACGCTTAACGTTATGATGACAGTTTCATTATGAGTTTCTATATATGGATGTACCGAAGTTTGTTCGGAGTCCCGGATATGATCAGGGACATGACGAGGAGTCTCGAAATGGTCGAGACATGAAGATTGATATATTGGAAGCCTATGTTTGGACATCAGAAGTGTTCCGGGTGAAATCGGCATTTTACCGGAGTACTGGGAGGTTACCGGAACCCCCCGGTAACCTAATGGGCCTTAATGGGCCTAGTGGAGGAAGAGGAGAGGAGGCCTTGGGGCTGCCGCGCGCCCCCCCCCCCCCCAAGTCTGAATTGGACAAGGAGGGGGGCGGTGCCCCCCCCCCTTTCCTTTCCCCCCTCTCCTCCTTCCCCCCACGTCCTAATCCAACTAGGGAAAGGGGGGAGTCCTACTCCCGGTAGGAGTAGGACTCCTCCTGCACGCCTCCTCCTAGGGCCGGCCGCACCCCCCCTTGCTCCTTTATATACGGGGGCAGGGGGGCACCTCTAGACACACAAGTTGATCTTCGTGATCGTTCTCTTAGCCGTGTGCAGTGCCCCCCTCCACTATACTCCTCAATAATATTGTAGCGGTGCTTAGGCGAAGCCCTGCGACGGTAGAACATCAAGATCGTCACCACGCCGTCGTGCTGACGGAACTCTTCCCCGACACTTTGCTGGATCGGAGTCCGGGGATCGTCATCGAGCTGAACGTGTGCTAGAACTCGGAGGTGTCGTAGTTTCGGTGCTTGATCGGTCGGGCCGTGAAGACGTACAACTACATCAACCGCGTTGTCATAACGCTTCCGCTTCCGGTCTACGAGGGTACGTAGACAACACTCTCCCCTCTCGTTGCTATGCATCACCATGATCTTGCGTGTGCGTAGAATTTTTTTTGAAATTACTACGTTCCCCAACATTTTTATAGGAGGTTCATTAAGGACTTCTCAAAAATTTCTCGGCCTCTGACTAATTTATTAAAAAAAGATATACCATTTGTTTTTGATGATGATTATGTAGAAGCATTTGAAATACTTAAGAAAGCATTGATCTCTGCACCTATTGTTCAGCCACCTGATTGGAATTTACCCTTTGAAATTATGTGTGATGCTAGTGATTATGCTGTAGGTGCTGTTCTAGGGCAAAGAGTTGATAAGAAATTAAATGTTATTCAATATGCTAGTAAAACTCTAGACAATGCTTAGAGAAATTATGCTACTACTGAAAAAGAATTCTTAGCAGTTGTATTTGCTTGTGATAAGTTCAGACCTTATATTGTTGATTCTAAAGTTACTATTCACACTGATCATGCTGCTATTAAATATCTCATGGAAAAGAAAGATGCTAAACCTAGACTTATTAGATGGGTTCTCTTGCTACAAGAATTTGATTTGCATATTATTGATAGAAAGGGAGCTGAGAACCCCGTTGCAGACAATTTGTCTAGGCTAGAGAATGTTCTTGATGACCAACTACCTATTGATGATAGCTTTCTTGATGAAAAATTAAATGTCATAAATACTTCTCGTACTGCTCCATGGTATGCTGATTATGCTAATTATATTGTTGCTAAATTTATACCACCTAGTTTCACATACCAACAAAACAAAAAGTTCTTCTATGATTTGAGACATTACTTTTGGGATGACCCACATCTTTATAAAGAAGTGGATGGTGTTATTAAACGTTGTGTACCTGAGCATGAACAGGAACAGATCCTACGCAAGTGTCACTCCGAAGCTTATGGAGGACACCACGCTGGAGATAGAACTGCACATAAGGTATTGCAATCCGGTTTTTATTGGCCTACTCTCTTCAAAGATGCTCGTAAGTTTGTTGTATCTTGTGAAGAATGTCAAAGAATTGGTAATATTACTAGACGTCAAGAAATGCCTATGAATTATTCACTTGTTATTGAACCATTTGATGTTTGGGGCTTTGATTATATGGGACCTTTTCCTGCCTCTAATGGATATACACATATTTTAGTTGCTATTGATTATGTTACTAAGTGGGTAGAAGCTACTCCAACTAATAGTGTTGATCATAACACCTCTATTAAGATTCTTAAAGAAGTTATTTTTACGAGGTTTGGAGTCCCTAGATATTTAATGACTGATGGTGGTTCACATTTTATTCATGGTGCCTTCCGTAAAATGCTTGCTAAATATGATGTTAATCATAGAATTGCGTCTCCTTATCACCCACAGTCTAGTGGTTAAGTAGAATTGAGCAACAGAGAACTCAAATTAATTTTGCAAAAGGCTGTTAATAGATCTAGAAAGAATTGGTCCAAGAAACTTGATGATGCATTATGGGCCTATAGAACTGCATATAAAAATCCTATGGGTATATCTCCGTATAAAATGGTTTATGGAAAAGCATGTCACTTACCTCTCGAACTAGAACATAAGGCTTATTGGGCTATTAAAGAGCTCAACTATGATTTCAAACTTGCCGGTGAGAAGAGGTTATTTGACATTAGCTCACTTGATGAATGGAGAACCCAAGCCAATGAGAATGCCAAATTATTTAAAGAAAAAGTTAAAAGATGGCATGACAAAAGAATACAAAAGCGTGAGTTTAATGTAGATGATTATGTATTGCTACACAACTCTCGTTTAAGATTTTTTGCAGGAAAACTTCTCTCTAAATGGGAAGGTCCTTACGTTATCGATGAGGTCTATCGTTCCGGTGCCATAAAAATCAACAACTTCGAAGGCACAAATCCGAAGGTGGTGAACGGTCAAAGAATTAAACATTATATATCAGGTAATCCTATAAATGTTGAAACCAATGTTATTGAAACCGTAACCCCGGAGGAATACATAAGGGACACTTTCCGAAACGTTTCAGACTCTGAAAAGGAATAGGTATGTGGTACGGTAAGTAAACCGACTCCAAAATAGTTCTAATGGCAATTTTCTTCCGTTTTGGAATATTTAGAAAAATAGAAAAAATAAGAAGCAGTCCGGGAAGGACACGAGGGCTCCACGAGGGTGGAGGGCGCGCCCCCCTATCTCGTGGGCACCTCGTGTGCTCTCCGGACTTCGTTTTCTTACACGACACGTATCTTGGTCGGTAAAAATTCATTATATAATCCCCCGGAGGCTCTGACTCATGTATCACGCAAAAATCTCCTGTCTTTCTTTCAAGCTGTTTTTCTGACAGATCCAGGTCATCATGTCGTCTTCAAGTGCCCCCAAGGACCAGTTCTTCGAGAAGGTCATCAACTCCTACCTCGCGGAAGTGCTGCAACACCCTCAACCCATTGAGATGCGTGACGGGTTATTGCACATCCGCGATGTTGAGGGACCAAGGAAGACCGGAAGCACTGAGGCAAGGCTCAAGGCATTGGAGCAACAAGTTTTCAAGTATCAGGAGATGGTGGAGCGTGGACTCGATTCCAATCACATTATGATCACGGATTTCACCAACAACCACAAGCTGGACGTCAAGGACATTGGGGAGGCCATCTTCATGCTTCATGAGAAAATCGAGCACCTCCAAGCCCAGATCTATGACCTGCAAAATCAAAACTGTGAGTTTGAATATAGATTCAAGAGGATGAGTTTGGCTGCAGATTTGAGATTTCAGGAGACTCGATCATCCTTCTATGATGGTGAGCCTATGCCTTGGAATAAGGACGACAAGCCTACGCCATCAACAACTCCACCTTCTTCACCAACAAAGAAGAATTGAGTATCTGGTATGGGAACTCCCCTTGGCAACTGCCAAGCTTTGGAGAGTGCCCCGGTATCGTATCACCATCACTTTTATCTTTACCGTTTTCTTAGTTCGATCCTTTTGATAATATCTTGATCTACTAGAATAAAGTCTTAGTATGATCTAGTTGTGAGTTTTGCTTTATGATCCTTCTATGTAATCGAGTCCGTCAGCTATATATAATAAAGATTAGTGTTGAGTCAAGGGCTTGATTGTTTTGCCATGATCTTGAGTGAATAAAAGAAAAGAGAAAGAATAAAAGAGGAAATAAAAGAGATCATATGGATCTTATGGAGAGTAATGAGCTCACATAGAAAAAGTATGATGAATAAAAGTTGTTGAGAGTTGACAAACATAGTTTTGCTCATCATTGCAATTAATAGGAAGTAATAAAGAAAGAGAGGTCTTCACATATAAATATACTATCTTGGACATCTTTTATGATTGTGAGCACTCCTTAAAGTATGACATGCTAAAGAGTTGACGTTGGACAAGGAAGACAACGTAATGGTTTATGTTTTCTTACATCTGAGATAAATTATATTGTCATAGATCATCCAACATGGTTGAGCTTGCCTTTCCCTCTCATGCTAGCCAATTCTTTGCACCAAGTAGAGATACTACTTGTGCTTCCAAACACCCTTAAACCAGTTTTGCCATGAGAGTCCACCATACCTACCTATGGATTGAGTAAGATCCTCCAAGTAAGTTGTCATCGGTGCAAGCAATAAAAATTGCTCTCTAAATATGTAGGACTTATTAGTGTGGGAGAAAATAAGCTTTATACGATCGTGTGATATGGAAGAAATAAAAGCGACGGACTGCATAATAAAGGTCCATATCACAAGTGGCAATATAAAGTGACATTCTTTCGCATTAAGATTTTGTGCACCCAACCATAAAAGCGCATGATAACCTCTGCTTCCCTCTACGAAGGGCCTATCTTTTACTTTTATCTCCTGCCTTACATAAGTGTCATGGTGATCTTCACCCTTCCTTTTTACATTTTATCTTTTGGCAAGCACATCATGTTGGAAGGATCCTGGTATATATGGCTAATTAGATGTGAGTTTTCATGAACTATTATTGTTGACATTACCCTTGAGGTAAAACGTTCGGAGGCAAAACAATAAGCCCCTATCTTTCTCTGTGTCCGATTAAAACTCCATACCCATAAGTATTACGTGACTATTAGCAATTGTGAAAGACTATATGATAGTTGAGTATGTGGACTTGCTGAAAAGCTCTTATATGTTGACTCTTTCCTATGTTATGATAAATTGCAATTGCTCCAATGACTGAGATTATAGTTGTTAGTTTTCAATGAAGTTTATGATTCATACTTGAAATTGTGATTGAATTATTACTCTAGCATAAGAGATCATATGACAAGAATTATATAAGTTGCTGTTCTAAGAATGATCATGATGCCCTCATGTCCGTATTTTATTTTTATCGACAGCTCTATCTCTAAACATGTGGACATATTTTTCGATATCGGCTTTCGCTTGAGGACAAGCGAGGTCTAAGCTTGGGGGAGTTGATACGTCCATTTTGAATCATGCTTTTATATCGATATTTATTGCATTATGGGCTGTTATTACACATTATGTCACAATACTTATGCCTATTCTCTCTTATTTTACTAGGTTTACATAAAGAGGGAGAATGCCAGTAGCTGGGATTCTGGGCTGGAAAAGGGGCAAATATTAGAGACCTATTCTACACAGCTCCAAAAGTCCTGAAACTTCATGGAAGTCGTTTTCAGAATATATAATAAATAGTGAGCGCAAGAAGTTCACCAGGGGGGCCACACCCTGCCCACGAGGTTGGGGGGCACGCCCTACCCCCTGGGCGTGCCCCCTACCTCGTGGGCCCCATGGTGGCCCTCCGATGACCATCTTTTGCTATATGGAGTCTTTCGATGAGGAAAAAATCATAATCAAGCTCACGGGACGAAACTCCGCCGCCACGAGGCGGAACCAATCTAGGGGTCCGGCGGAGCTGTTCTGCCGGGGAAACTTCCCTCCGGGAGGGGAAAACATCACCATCGTCATCACCAATGATCCTCTCATCCGGAGGGGGTCAATCTCCATCAACATCTTCACCAGAACCATCTCAACTCAAACCCTAGTTCATCTCTTGTATCCAATCTTTGTATCAAACCTCAGATTGGTACCTGTGGGTTGCTAGTAGTGTTGATTACTCCTTGTAGTTGATGGTAGTTGGTTTATTTGGTGGAAGATCATATGTTGAGATCCATTATGCATATTAACCCCCCTCTGATTATGAACATGAATATGATTTTTGAGTAGTTACGTTTGTTTTTGAGGACATGGGAGAAGTCTTGCTATAAGTAGTCATGTGAATTTGGTATTCGTTCGATATTTTGATGAGATGTATGTTGTCATCCCTCTAGTGGTGTCATGTGAACGTCGACTACATGACACTTCACCATTGTTTGGGCGTAGAGGAAGGCATTGGGAAGTAATAAGTAGATGATGGGTTTCTAGAGTGACAGAAGCTTAAACCCTAGTTTATGCGTTGCTTTGTAAGGGGCTGATTTGATTCCGTATGTTTCATGTTATGGTTAGGTTTACCTTAATACTTCTGTTGTAGTTGCGGATGCTTGCAATAGGGGTTAATCATAAGTGGGATGCTTGTCCAAGGAAGGAAAGTACCCAAGCACGGGTCCACCCACATATCCAATTATCAAAGTACCGAACGCAAATCATATGAACGTGATGAAAACTAGCTTGACGATAATTCACATGTGTCCTCGGGAGTGTTTTCCCTTATATAAGAGTTTGTCCAGGCTTGACCTTTGCTACAAAAAGGATTGGGCCATCTTGCTGCACCTTATTTACTTTATTTACTTGTTACCCGTAACAAATTACCTTATCACAAAACTATCTGTTACCGATAATTTTAGTGCTTGCAGAGAATACCTTACTGAAAACTGCTTATCATTTCCTTCTGCTCCTTGTTGGGTTCGACACTCTTACTTATCGAAAGGACTACGATAGATACCCTACACTTGTGGGTCATCACCACGCCCGGGCCGAAAACCGCAAATGGAATCCATCAGAGGTACGTCGCAGTGTGGCCCAACATATAGGCGCCATACACCCTCTTTGCTTCACAGACGAAGTAATGGAGCATGAATTCCCAGACGGGTTCAAACCCATGAATATCGAATCATACGAAGGAACTACGGATCCCGCGGTATGGATCGAGGACTTCCTCCTCCATATCCATATGGCCCGCGGAGATGACCTTCATGCCATCAAATACCTACCACTAAAACTCAAAGGACCAGCTCGGTACTGGTTTAACAGTCTACCGGAAAATTCTATTGGAAGCTGGGAAGATTTGGAAGACGCCTTTCACGACAACTTACAAGGAACATATGTCCGGCCACCGGACGCCGATGACTTAAGTCACATTGTCCAGCAGCCCGGAGAGTCAACCAGGAAGCTCTGGACTAGGTTCTTAGTTAAAAAGAACCAAATCGTCGACTGTCCGGACACAGAAGCCCTTGCGGCCTTCAAACACAGCGTCCGGGATGAATGGCTTGCATGCCACCTCGGTCAAGAAGGACCTAAATCCATGACAGCCCTTACAACTCTAATGACTCGCTTTTGCGGGGAAGAAGACAGCTGGCTCGTCGTAGAAACAACAGCACCATCGACTTAGGCACTTCCGAAATCCGAGACGGCAATGGCAAGCGACGACGAAGCAAACACAATAGTCGCAATGATAATGAAAGATCACGCGACACAGCGGTCAACGCCAGATTCAGCAATCCCAAACCCGGTCAATGAAAAAGCCATTGAAGGCAAACCGAGACAGACCATCCAACCTAGACAGGATATTGGACCGACCCTGCCAGATTCACGGGCACCCCGATAAACCAGCTAATCATACCAACAGAAGCTGTTGGGTCTTCAAGTAGGCCGACAAGCTCAACGCCGAACACAAAGGGAGGAGGCCGCCAGGTAATAGAGATGACGGAGAGGTTCACCAACCAAATACTGGGGGTCAGAAGCAATTTCCCCCCAAGGATCGATCAATCCCGGAGTAGAAATAGCACTTCTGCTTCCACTGCCCACTACACCTGCTCAATCTGTACCGCACATACATCACTACGCACTTAAGATACCATGGGCATTGGCAGAAGCACAATACGGACAAGCCGGCAAGCATTCCCGTAATATTTTTATCTAATTTCCTTTTTATTTCTTCATTATCTCTTAAAAACAGGTGGCGCAAAGGAGAAACATCTAAAACCGACTCCATCGCAGTTCGGATCTGTACACTCACCTACAGGGCTATTTCCGTCAAGGAGTCCCTTCACCGAGGACAGGCCGCGCAGATGTGCGACAGGAGGTCCAAAATTACTTTTTGTAGACCGCACTCTCAATTTCGAGCCTGTAATGTGCCTTTTTCCTCCGCCTTCAACCCCTGACATATCAAATAGCCGGGGTTGCAGCTTTGTTATCTATATACGCGATTGGCACATCAGTCAGATCCTAGTAAAAATAATCCATTCTTTTCTAAAGGACCGAGTTTTGCCCCTACGGTTGTTTCAGACATACACCTCAGCATAACTTGCCAGGGGCTTGGTATGGGAACAAGCGAGTTGCCGACAAGTCCGAACAGCTCTATAGCGTACTTTGGCGTCGCGAGTTTGGCCTTATATGCATCAGCTCTGAATCATGTCTTGGGTCAATAGTTGGGTTGCCCGGCTCCTGTGCTTGCTATCCTGTGTTCCGCTCTATCGACTAGGGTAGTGAAGGGAGAATTACTGCGATTGTGCTTCCGGTTCACCTGGTTAAGAACCTTAGTAGAGAAAGCCGAAAACTGACTGTCATGATGCGGCAAGAGTTGGTCAACCACTCGATGACTTATCAGAATCTTTAGCGATTCCTCCGTGTCACACGAAGGACCTCTTTCCGGTCAAATATGTAAACACATCGTATGAATAAGCCGCATACATACCATGGGCTATGTCATAGACCCACCATAAAACTCCAATGGCTAAGTGAAAGTGTTAACACTCTATAGTCTGGTTTCCTGGTTTGCCGCATTGACACCTCCTTCACGGACCAAGACATTGGGTCAAGAGTGATCAGATGCCTTTTCGAACACCCCTGTACTTCCTACGAGGGGGTTGAAGCCGACGACTGGAAAACTTTTAGATCATATACAAACGGCTGCACACGAGGAACAAAAGCCTTTAGGCAAAATCAAAATATAGACTGATTACCACAATTGTTTTTTACAATTCGTAAAGAATTCACTCGAATATTATGGCTTTCGAACATTGACCATGTATCAAGCGGGCAGCCTCTAAGACGTCCTCAAAGTAATGCTCTGGTGCGTGATGGTCCTTGCCCTTGGGTGGACCCTGTGCTGCAACATCGATGTCCTTTATCTTCCCCCAGTATGTCTTGACTCGGGCAAAGGCCATCCGTGCACCTTCAATGCACGCCGACCGCTTCACGGCGTTGATACGTGGCACCGCATCAGCAAGCCACCGCACCAAGCCAGAATAGCTATTCGGAATCGGCTCAGTCGGCCACAGCTGAAGTATACGTTCTTCATGGCAGCACCGGACATCCTGTGAAGCTCGGCCCATTGCGACATCTGTTCATTCAGCAGCAGAGGGCGTTTTGATACGCCGAACTTTGACCAAAAAAGCTTCTCCGTTGCATACCCCTCTTGCACTTGGTAAAGCTGCGCCACATCGGATGAACTCTTTGGCAGGTCCAAAAACACATCTGGAGAACTCCACACTTGGTTAAGCTGAGCATAATTCGAATCGCCGAACTTAGTCTATAATAAAAAGGGCTTACCAGCTGCAATCTCCCCAGCTTGCCGGATCTCCTCACGGGCTGCTCTGGATTCAGACCGCGCTTCTCTCATCTCTCGTAAGGCCTTGTCAAGTTCAGCTGATTTGGCTTCATTTTCCTTCTCAAGAAGTTCAGAGCGGCTAGCAGCATTTTTTAGTTCGACCGCCATCGTGGATATCTTCTCCTCATCTTGGCGCCGAGCAGCTTGTTCGGCTTTTAACTCAGCCGATGCCTTTTCGGCAGCCGCATTACTAAACCGAGCCTGCTCCTTGGCCTGGGCCAGCTCCGCCCGAAGAATTTCAATGGCTGCAGCACCATCTGCAGCCATGCATATTCCAGTATATAACTTTCAGCATCATGCTTATATCACAAAAATGTATGTCAAGGGACTGCCCGAATACATACCTTGCGCCTCGTCAAGACGCATATTGATTAACGCAATGTCATCCCCGGCCACATCAAGCTTCTGCTGTAGCTCGGCAATATCCGTAGTCTGGGAAGTAGCCAGGGGAGAGGCAGCCTATGTTCAAGTTAATCAGATTAGTCCTTGAATATTTCTTCTTGATCCTCCATTCACCTCCCATGGGAAGCCAACCGAGTCTTAGGGGCTACTACCTATACACAGGTGCATCTTTACAAATAAAATATAGTTGAAAATATTACATCACAAACCTTGAAGCCTCTTAGCAGGCCCACGAAGGCCTCAATCAATCTACTTTTCGTGGACAGGATCTTTTCGACCACCTTGCCCATCAAGGTACGATGTTCCTCTGAGACGGACGCCTTTCGCAGCATGTTCGTCAATATATCCGGCGCCTCTGGGTCTCCGGAGGCTGCTGTAGGAGTACGGCCTCCCTTTGAAGGGATCCGTTCATTCATATCCGGCTATAGACTGGACTATTCGGGGCCTTCATTGTTGGTACCCGGACCCTGGGCCACCGAAGTGTCACCTTCGGGTAATGTCTTCATCATCCCTTGCACCACCTGTTGGTCGTGGGAGACCCTCTGCGACGACACCTCAAAGTCGTCTGCCATATTGGGCGGAGAGGCCGGTGGAGGCATCTCGCTTTCCATCATCTCGGGGAGAAGGTCCCCCGAGGAAGAGGATTGTTGAAGAAGACTGCATGTCGGACTACAAAAAATATATATTCTAAGCATTACGAGAAAAGAACGGGATATGTTTAAAACATCCTTGTTCACTTACGATTTGGCCTGAGGCTTGTCCTCGTCATGAGACTGTGCTACGACAACCTCCAAGCCCGAGCCACCCAACAGAGGCATCTTGCCTCGCTTAGGAGCTTGTTTCTCCAAATCTTCGGAGGCGGCGCTTTTCTTCCTATGAGGGGAGGAGACAGTGGCCCCCCCTCACTTTTGTCTTTGGATGAGGGAATTTTTGTTCCTCCAGACACAATATCTGATGAACCCTTGGGATAGGGGTCATCTTTGGTTCTCCCACTTTCTACCTCGCCCTCCTTCACAGGCTTCTGGTGTGTTGCCAGGGCTAGCATCCTTGTTAGAACAGGATTCGCTGGGCCTTCAGGAAGAGGGGCTAAACACATAATCAGTTCCGCCTTATTTATCCAGCCCTGGAAGAAGATAGCTTGCTCAATACCATATTACGGTATGCGTAATCACAAAATGTTTGGGAGACACATGCTTACCGGGGTATCCGAACGGTTGCAGTTAAGGCCAGCGTCCTCAATAGTGTTCGGCCAATGTTTTCGCTTCTCAAAAAACAACTTCCACATCCCTTCGTGCGTAGTGTCGAAGAAGTGTTGGAGGGTTCATGATCCTTCTTGATTAAGCTCCCACATACGGCGGGACCCGCGCTGGCATGGCAGGATTCGGCGAACTAGCATCACTTGAATCACCTTGACAAGATCGATGTCTCTCTCAAGGAGGATTCAGATGTGGCTCTGTAGAGTCTGCACTTCATCAACTGATCCCCAGTCCAGCCCCTTGTTAATCCATGATGCAAGCTGTGGCAGAGGGTCGGAACGGAATGCAGGTATATCTGCCCACTTAGTGCTACGGGGTTCCATGACATAAAACCACTCTCGTTGCCATTGGTAGGAGGTTTCAGTGAAAGAGCCTTTTGGCCAGGGAGTGTTGGTAAGCTTGCTCACTATAGCGCCGCCGCACTCCGCCTGTTCCCCGTCAACTACCTTCAGCTTCACACGGAAGGTCTTGAGCCATAAGCTGAAGTGTGGGGGGATTCGGAGGAAGGCCTCGCATGTAATGATAAACGCCAAGACGTGGAGGATAGAGTCCGGGGCTAGATCATGAAAATCTAGTCCGTAATAAAACATTAGCCCTGGACGAAGGGGTGAAGAGCGAACCCTAGCCCTCGGAGGAAGTGGGATATGAATACGACCCTCTCGCCATATCTGGGGGTCGGAATAACCTATCCTTGTGCAGGAAGCCTATGGTGGACCTCCACGGTCAAATATCTGGCCACCCGAAGCTTTGCAATATCCTCCTCTGTAACGGAGGAGGCCACCCATCGGCCTTGAGAGCTGGGTCTGGACATGATGGGGAGGCTTGAAGCAATGAAGTCGAACCTTGGGTGCTAGAACTCGAGGTTGGGAAGGCTGAGGAGAGGTTTGGCATAAAAAGACGGCCCTTGGTTCCTTTATAAAGGCAGCGAGTATTGAACGCCTCCTCCTAAGCCTAAGAACCTGCCTATTCCTAAGGAATCTTTACCGCAGGACGGTTAGGTTACCCACGCTTGTATTGGTGAAAATCCCGCAATAAGGGGACACGATCTCTGCTTCGACAAGACGTGCCAATAAAAACCACACCCTAAAGTTGCCAGAAGATTGGATTCGTGAAATACTATACTCTCTACGGCTGTGTGTTGTAGATCCGGACACGTTTGTTTCGTTCGAAGACTATTTTGGAGTTCGGAAGGAGGAACCCGCCTTGCAATGCCGAAGACAGATCTACGCGCCAGATACCATGTCATTGAAGCCAGGTTCAGGGGCTACTGAGGGAGTCCTGGACTAAGGGGTCCTCGGGCGTCCGGCCTATTAGCCATGGGCCGGATGATGGGCTGTGAAGATACGAAGACCGAAGACTATACTCGTGTCTGGATGGGACTCTCCTTGGCGTGGAAGGCAAGCTTGGCGACCAGATATGTAGATTCCTTTCTTTGTAACCAACCTTGTGTAACCCCAGATCCTCCCGGTGCTTATATAAACCGGAGGACTTAGTCCGGAGGGAGAGATATTCATTACCATAGCCATACAAGCTAGACCTCTAGGGTTTAGCCATTACGATCTCGAGGTAGATCAACTCTCATAATACTCGTATTCATCAATATCAATCAAGAAGGACGTAGGGTATTACCTCCATAGAGAGGGATCGAACCTGGGTAAACATCGTGTCCCCTGTCTCCTGTTACCATCGACCTTAGACGCATAGTTCGGGACCCCCTACCCGAGATCCGCCGGTTTTGACACTTACAAGTGGTCCCGATTATTGTCACTTCGGGGTTACCGGATCATAACACATAGTAGGTGACTATTGACTTGCAAAATAGGATCAAGAACTCACATATATTCATGAAAACATATTAGGTTCAGATCTGAAATCATGGCACTCCGGCCCTAGTGACAAGCATTAAGCATAGCAAAGTCATAGCAACATCAATCTCAGAACATAATGGATACTAGGGATCAAACCCTAACAAAACTAACTCGATTACATGATAAATCTCATCCAACCCATCACCGTCTAGCAAGCCTACGATAGAATTACTCACACATGGTGATCAGCATCATGAAATTGGTGATGGAGGAAGCTTGATGATGATGGCGACAGATTCCCCTCTCTGGAGCCCCGAACGGACTCTAGATCAGCCCTCCCGAGAGAGATTAGGGATTGGCGGCGGCTCCGTATCGTAAAACACAATGAATCCTTCTCTATGATTTTTTTCTCCCCGAATGTGAATATATAGAGTTGGAGTTGAGGTCGGTGGAGCCTCAGGGGGCCCACGAGATAGGGGGCGTGCCCCCACCCTCATGGACA
The DNA here is from genome assembly GCF_003073215.2 of Triticum urartu. NCBI lineage: Eukaryota > Viridiplantae > Streptophyta > Magnoliopsida > Poales > Poaceae > Triticum > Triticum urartu. The sequence continues at coordinate 461,164,353 of NC_053026.1, read as the reverse complement.
GGGTGTGGGCCCCCGTTGTTGATTCTTTCGCCAGTATTTTATATAAATTCCAAAAATATTCTCCATGAAGTTTCAGGACATTCCGAGAACTTTTATTTCTGCACAAAAATAATACCATGGAAATTCTGCTGAAAACAACGTCAGTCCGGGTTAGTTCCATTCAAATCATGCAAGTTAGAGTCCAAAACAAGGTCAAAAGTTTTTGGAAAAGTAGATATGATGGAGACGTATCACGCGCGCATGGCCCAACAGTCTAACCAGGGCCCAACGGGCAAACAGTGGCACCGTCCCACGCGACCCCACTCATTAGGTCCAACGGGCGAGACAGTCAGCGCGGCCCCACTCGTCAGAGTTAATGGTCAAACCACTGATCTGACGACATCCACCGTTTGTGACCAGTTCTGAGGGTTTCGGGCAAGGGAGTGGGGAAAAGTGAGCAAAAGTTAAGAGCGTGGGGATGAATGAGTATGGCTAAGGAACCAGGGGCACAGATGTAAAAATCCCCAAAAGTCAAACATATATGCATGCTGCCATTCATTGTTAGGTGATGCAAAAACAAACCCCCATGTTTTTGAAAGACCTCTTGATCCCCAAATTGCTAAAAATAGCCAATAATTGCAGAGACATAAGCATATAACATTACACCTACCATTCATTCAGTATTGCATCCTGCTTTAGGATCCTTCAAGTACCCAGGAGAACAGAGCATCACATACCAATACTAGGGAAAATCCTACCAGCAGCGAGGGTTTTGGGCTTCTCAGTAGCGCGGGCACCGGTGCTACTAATAAGGCGCTACAGCTAACATATAGCAGTAGCGCCAGTTGTCCCATGCTACTGCTATACATGAATAGTTGTAGCGCTCTTTGGGAAAGGGCGCTACTGATATTATCTGCAGCGCTGTTTGCTGGGACGCGCTACTGACAATGCGGCGCTACTGCTAAATTTCCCCCCTCGCTACTACTAGTTTATTTATTAGTTTTTTTCATGCATATTTGTTTTGCTATTTGTTTTGTATTTGAATAGGCTTTATACAATAATCTTTAGCATATCATACACATACAAATGTAATCATAGGATATACATACAATTAGTCTCAACAAATCATGTCATCATCATAATCATCATCCAACACAAAGTGGTCTCTCGTCATCATCTCGAAAATAGCGATACAAGTCTCGAATGATATGCAAATACATCGTCATCCATCTAAATAATGATATACGCGAGAAGAGCTATCACTTTGAGAACATGAGTTCGTATCCCTCTTTCGCATTAGCGTGAACCTCTAAACTAACTACTGCCTGTCGCTCGGAAACCGGAAGGGCTTGACACTCCGGCCACTTGTCGTATATATACTCCTGGCATAGCACTTCTTCGCCATCTATGATCAATGCACCTGCATCATCACATGAGTCGATGATATGCAACATATATAGTTGAGCAACAGAAAGAGACAGACTTGGCAAAAATAAAAACAACATATCATAAGCATAAATAACAAAGTTCATTGTACCCCAAAATGACCTAACTAGAGTGATCTTCGCTAGTCGAGGAGGAGGACGGTTTAATTACATCACAAATAAAGTTTCACTGTGCATAACTCAAAGTTTTGTCATACAGAAAGTATGGACTAAACGAACACATTGTCATATATCGACAATCACTCCAACATGTCGTTCCATCCATCCAAGTCAGGGAGATAGTCCCTGAGCCTAGTGAAAGGCTTCAGGTCGAGACGCTGAGAGGCTATCCATGTTCGGACGTCTTCCCGTGACATTTTTTCTTCTCCGTAGAACATACCTTTTTTTCCGACGACCTCCTTCATGATGATTTGGGCAAGTTCGCGCTGGATGTTATAGAACTCAGCTCAAAGTCGATGATCCTCGATATCTCCTATGTCCTTTGCCCACTGCAGAATATGGGCATCGCCGGATCTAGGTGACATGCGAAGGTTCTGGTGATCCCGTCTGTACTCTAGCATGTGGTGTAGGACATAGAATCCATCATTAAGAGAATCGTTCGGTTGCTGGATGCAGTAGAAGTCGGTCTTATGGCCGAAGGTGACCCTGCCGCCCCTTCTCTTCTTGTCCCTGACCTCTCCACCCCTTGCTTGGTAGTAAAACATAGCACTGTCGAGAACATCCTTGATGTGGGTGTAATCCTTTTTGTGAATGTTCTTCGACGAGTCCAAGTAAAGAGCGTGGGAGAATCGGGGGTAGAGGATGATGACGACGGCGCGCCCGCCGCTGCGCAAAATAAGTCCTCAAATTAATTAGCCTCCACCATGCAAATGAATGATTGGAATCGAAGGAAGGATAGCAGCGCGGATGACTTACACGGGATGATAAGGCACGAGAATCGCCTCCTTGTCCTTATTGGCGAGCATGAAATTGACGATGTAATCCCTCACGTATTCACGGTGATTTGCGCAGACTCCCAAGAAGCCCTCGTGCATGTAGTACGGGTCAGCGACACAGATATGAGATATCTGCTCAACCCCGATTATGTAGTTCATGTGCAAGGCATAAAGGCGGACAAATGTAAAATCCGGCTTCTTCACGTGAAACATGTCGAATATGTAATCGAATCGGAGGAAGAACTTATCCGTGGGGAAGCTGTTGACGTACGACATTTGCCGCGGAACGTTAACCACATAGAGTGGGTATCCTGGATCTTTCGAGGCGATGAGGTCTTTCTCTACCCGCAGCACATCATCATGAAGTCTCTTTAGATCGCCGAATCTGGCCCGTAGCGCTGTTGCAGGTAGGATTGGTTGACCGGGGATATGCCATTTATCCGCACCGGGGATATCTATACGGTCCTGAAGCCGAGGCTGCTGAGGCGGCTGGATCAAAGAAACAACTTTTTTGCCTTTCCTCTCTCTCTTCCTAAACTTCTTTACTACCGGAAGGTCGTCCATAATATGTTGAGACGGCAATTTAGGCACCGACTCATGATGCTCAAACCCTGAGGAGGCGCCAGTATAAACATACTGTTCAGCAACGCCATCGTCGTCCTCATCCTCATCCATGGCGACGTCATCAGCGACTAATGGAGCCTCCTCCTTACCCCGTCCGCTATCACCCAACCCGACACCCGACGATAATTGGGTAGGTGGGGTGTTAATGTTCATACCTTGCTGAGGCTGCGTGCTCGTGGGTGTGCTCCCGGCCGCCTCCAGACGAAGCAGACTCTTTGGCCACAACAGGACCCACCCAGCATTGCAACAATCACCAAGCCGCCGCGGTGTCTCGTCGTCATCCCCCAGTAGTACTGGAGGAGGCAAATTCTCGTCGCCCGGTTTGACACTGGCCACGGAAACCTTGAAGACGTTCGGGGGGACCGGCTGGCTGTGGAACAATGGTTCCTTTGGCTCCATTATCGTCACCTTCCCCACGTCCACCTTCTAGTCGCCGATGGTGTACAATATGGTGCACGGGGTTTCGTCGGCCTGCAAAGAAAAGTCTGTGACGTGAGACATCCGAAAGGCAACAAAAACGGGAGATTATACATTTATATTGAAGGGGCCGGTGTGACAGATACCGTGAGGGTGTCGAGCTCAGCCAAAGACGAAGCACCGCCTAGCACGTCTGGTGCGGGAGCCGGTGCGGGAGCAGGTGCAGCTGCAGGTGCTGGTGCAGCGCTAGTCGAGCTGCTCCCCGCCAAGAAGTCAGCAAGGGGAAAGTCCGCTGCATCTTTTTTTGGATTTTGCCTGGTCCAATTGAAAACGGCCGGAACCAAGGTAGTAGAAATATCTAAAGCCACCTGTTTTGCATCTGCTACCGCTGTTGCGACTGTCTCAGTTGATTTCTTCTCAACCGCAATCTCAACCCTCTTGTCGATGTTTTCTTCATTTAACCTCCGTCTTTCCTTTCTCTCCTCTGTGGTCTCACGGTAGTACTTCTTCCACGTGGCGCCGTCTCCGACACCGTGCACGCGTCCATACGACGGTCGAGTATCCACCAGTTGTTGTTTCAATATGTTCAATGCCCGGTTGAATGGAGTGTCCCACTTGGGCCTCGCCAATGCCTCAGACGGTGAGTCGCTTTCGGCCGCAATCCTGTGCTGCTCTCTCTGCAAAAGGCACAACGATCGTTTACAAATATGACTAGCGTGTGCAGTCGAATTGATCAGAAACTAAAATTACCAGCAGTCTCATGAACTCCATAATGACCGGTGTTGTCTCGTAAACCTTTTTCACTGGGTCCCAACGGTGCCGTTCCCTGAGGACATCACGCTCCTGCGGGACTGTGAACTCTGCCAAGGGGTCTGGGATGCCCAGACTCGCGGCTTCCACGTCCTCCTTGGCCCATTTGGACCTCTTTCCTCCGTAACCACGGCTTCCGAGGTGGTGGCTCCCAATGTTCCTCTCTTGAAGCCCCTTCATGTACTTAGACTTTTTTTTGGCATCTTCGGCCTCGCAAGCCTCCTTGAATATTTGAAACTGCTCTTCCGTGATTGTCGGATTATCCTTTACAATCTCGGAGTAGGGTTCCTTCTTGTCGATGATCCTTGCTTTCACTCGATTTTTCCAGGCGGCCAACGCGTCGCTAAACTTGGTCATGGCGTGTTTGTTCATCTTCTTCATTGCCGGGTCCTCATCTGGATCTTTATAATCCTTCTCATTCTGTCCCAGGAACAAGAATATCTGGTGAAACTTCTTTAGGAGGGAGCTGCTCATATTTTCTATCTTCTATAGTTTCTCATCATTGATGGTGGCGGTTGTCCGTACGATGCAGCCTATTTGATTGCCGTAGCATTGACGCGCTTCCTCGGGCGCCGTTGGCTCAAAATTGCCGTCGTCCACCTCCGTGACCACCACTCTAGTAGTCCTGAGTTTTTTAGGAACCCGTTGCCTCTTTGCTTTCGATTCTACACCGGCTCCGCTCCCCGAGGCAGCGCCGGTCTCAGTCTCAGCGCCGGTCTCAATGCCGGTCTGAGTCTGAGCGCCGGTCTCAGTCTCAGCACCGGTCTGCGTGTCGGTCTCAGTCCCTGATGCCACCGGTGGGCCCAGCAATAACATCGGTTGATCATCGGTAAGGCTAAAAAATTCGTCTGTTGCCCGGTAGGCGTCGTCGCAATCACCAGAACCCTGTCCTTCATCGTTGCTAGCCATGTTTCCTATGATTAAATCTAGTCAATTAATTCTAGACCTAATAAAATGAATAATGACATAAAAAAGGCCTATTGTTTTGTAGGAATGTTGACTCCTTCCTGGTGCGGCAATTCACGGGCACTCGATATGTCCTAGTTTGTAGCACAAGTCATGCCGAAATTCACGGAAAATTTCGGCATGAGCTTTGCTAAAAAGTGGACAAATCGAGAACCTGAAATTTTGCGGAAAAGAAATGAATCAACATTCCGGAAAAACATAGGCCACTAAGCATCATTCCCTGCAAACAGTGTCCAAATATACACGAGCAACCACATGTGCAAACAGTGTAGAAGAAAATTCATTTAACTACTAATAGAACAAAATTCAGTTAACTTTAGTGCTCTATAATGATGAAAGGAAAAAAAATTCAGTGAACTACTAATTTCATTCATTTAGGTTATTCATTTAACATCACCTAATTAACCTACTGTACCAATACTACTAGCAGCACTACTAACCTAATTAACCTAGCAAACTCTAGTGCCCTAACTGAAAAACATCTAATTAACATCTACTAGTACCACTATTGCCCTAACCTAATTAACATCTACTAGTATCACTATATACTATACAAGCAGCATCTACCCTAATTAAACCCTACTGCCCTAACTAACTTTTGTTGTAAACCAATTTTTTTGCTCTAAACTAATTTTTGCTCTAACATCTACTACTTAACATCCTTTGCTCTAAACTAAATTTTTTGCTATAAACAAACTTTTGCTCTACTAATTTTTTCTCTAGAATGCAGAGAGAGATGAGTGGGGGAGAGGTGGGGGACTTACAGAGAGGGGAGAGACGATAGCGGGGAGGTGCTCGATGATGGAGGCAGGGGCGGAGACGGCGGGCTCGGGCACGGGCAACGGCTGTCCTGGGCGGGCTCGGGTGGCGATGAGGTGGAGGGCGCCGACGGTGAGGTCGAGGGCGGTCTCGGGCGGCGGCGGTGAGGCTGAGGGCGGCCTCGGGCGGCGGCGGTGAGGATGACGGCGGCCTCGGGGGGAGACGGTGAGGTTGCGGGCGTCCACGCCGACAGGAGACGGCGGCGAAGTGGGGCGACGACGAATTGGGGAGACGGCGGCGAGGGCAAGGGATTTGGGGAAGAAGTGGTGGCCGGGGGGGGGGGAACAGCTGTTTAAGTGAAACGTAACGGTAGCGCGTTTCCGAAAACGCACTATAGCTAAGTTAGCTATAGCGCGTTTCCTGAAACCCGCTACTGCTATTCCTTTCTCTTTTTTCCCTTTTTTCTTTTATTTTTCTTTACATTTTATTTTTTTCCTTTCTCCTTTTTCTATTTCTTCCATTTTCATTTACTTTTCTACTCTTTTTCACTTTATTTTATTTCCGGTAGCAGCAGCGGCTTACACGTAAGCGCGCTACAGCTAAGGAGAGTACCAGTAGCGCTGGGCCAGTATACGCGCTACTGCTAGGTTGGGCTAGCCATGCGTGCCCAGTTCAAACATAGCAGCAGCGCTTTTCGCTAGTACGCGCTACTGCAAAAGTCATAGCAGTAGCGAGGTTTATTTACGTGCGCTGCTACTAAGTAGCAGTAGCGTTTGATTTTGTACAGCGCTACTGGTAAGATTCTGTGTATAGGCTTTTCCCTAGTACTGTACATACACAAACAACTAATAGTTACCACCCCTCACCTGCCTTACTTAATCTTCAAGGACCCAGGAGCCAGTACAAATTTCAGAATTCCATTGGTTTACAAAAACAACAGGATGCACACTGCGACGACGAAAATCAAGTTGGATGGCCACAATTTTGACTAATTTGGACGGTGTGAAGGAACAAAATCAAGCAGGTTGAAGGGATGGAGGGGGGAGGTGGATGCTCACTTGATTCGGCAGCTCCTTGGCTGCGGGGAAGTCCGGGACGATGGGGACGGTGCACGGAGTTGGCTTGTCTACAATACAGAGGTCGTTGACGGTGGGGACGGTGTGCGATGATAGCTTGTTGGCGGTGCACAGGTCGTCGACAGTGATCCTGCTGCGCCCGTTGCCTGCCGTGCGGCGCTCATTCACCATGTCCGTGGTGAGTGCCTCGTCCATTGTGCGGAGGTGCACTACGAGGGGCGGGGGTCGTTGATGTCTACAACCTTCTTCTTGTAGACGTTGTTGGGCCTCCAAGTGCAGAGGTTTGTAGGACAGTAGCAAATTTCACTCAAGTGGATGACCTAAGGTTTATAAATCCGTAGGAGGCGCAGGATGAAGATGGTCTCTCTCAAGCAACCCTGCAACCAAATAACAAAAACTCTCTTGTGTCCCCAACACACGTAATACAATGGTAAATTGTATAGGTGCACTAGTTCGGCGAAGAGATGGTGATACAAGTGGTATATGGATGGTAGATAGTAGTTTTTGTAATCTGAAAATATAAAAACAGCAAGGTAACTAATGATAAAAGTCAGCACAAATGGTATTGCAATGCTAAAAAATAAGGCCTAGGGTTCATACTTTCGCTAGTGTAAGTCCTCTCAACAATAATAACATAATTGGATCACATAACTAGCCCTCAACATGCAACAAAGAGTCACTCCAAAGTCACTAATATCGGAGAACAAACAAAGAGATTATGGTAGGGTACGAAACCACCTCAAAGTTATTCTTTCCAATCAATCCGTTGGGCTATTCCTATAAGCGTCACAAACAGCCCTAGAGTTCATACTAGAATAACACCTTAAGACACAAATCAACCAAAACCCTAATGTCACCTAGATACTCCAATGTCACCTCAAGTATCCGTGGGTATGATTACACGATATGCATCACACAATCTCAGATTCATTTACTCAACCAACACATCGAACCTAAAAGAGTGCCCCAAAGTTCCTACTGGAGAATCACGACGAAAACGTGTGCCAACCCCTATGCATAGGTTCATGGGCGGAACCCGTGAGTTGATCACCAAAACATACATCAAGTGAATCACGTGATATCCCATTGTCACCACAGATACGCATGACAAGACATACATCAAGTGTTCTCAAATCAATAAAGACTCAATCTGATAAGATAACTTCAAAGGGAAAACTCAATCCATTACAAGAGAGTAGAGGGGGGAAGAACATCACAGGATCCAAATATAATAGCAAAGCTCGCGATACATCAAGATCGTATCACCTCAAGAACACGAGAGAGAGAGAGATCAAACACCTAGCTACTGGTACATACCCTCAGCCCCGAGGGAGAACTACTCCCTCCTCGTCATGGAGAGCACCAGGATGATGAAGATGGCCACCGGAGAGGGATTGCCCCCTCTGACAGGGTGCCGGAATGGGTCTAGATTGGTTTTTGGTGGCTACAGAGGCTTCTGGCGGTGGAACTCCCGATCTATTGTGCTCCCGGATGTTTTTAGGGTATATGGAGATATATAGGCGGAAGAAGTACGTCAGGGGGGCCACGAGGGGCCCACAAGGGTGGAGGGCGCGCCCCCTACCTCGTGGTCTCCTCGAAGCTTCCCTTACGTGGACTCCAAGTCTTCCGGGTTGCTTTCCTTCCAAAAATAAGTTCCGCAAAGTTTCAGGTCAATTGTACTCCGTTTGATTTTCCTTTTCTGCGATACTCTAAAACGAGGAAAAAAACAGAAACTGGCACTGGGCTCTGGGTTAATAGGTTAGTCCCAAATATCATATAAAATAGCATATAAATGCATATAAAACATCCAAGGTTGATAATATAATAGCATGGAACAATAAAAAATTATAGATACATTGGAGACGTATCAGTCGTCGGTGGCCAGCTCGGTCGCCATCGCCTTCGCCTTCGAGGTATTCGCCCCCTCTCTTCCTCCTCTGCTCCACCTCCACCAGTTCAAACAGTGCCACACGAAAAAATGGACAAAGTAAATGTGTCAGTGTGGATAATTGTCAAAGAACCATTGGTGCTTTGGGATATCTTGCAACAAAACCCCTGGAAAAACTTAAAAACTGGTTCAATTACAAAAATGAGGCTTCCCTCCCTAGTAGAAAAATCTTCTTGTTTGTGGTTTCAACTAGCAAGTAGGCAACAAGAAAAAACTTCAAAAGTTGCGAGATAAAAATGACAAAATAATTGGGACATTGAAAACAAACTAAAAAGGGAAAAATTCATGTGTTCACTATCTAACATGTAACTCGGTTTCGTCTAATCATTAATCAATAAGGGTTGCTAATTTTGAGAGTTGCGTAAACTATCAACAAGGGCAACTATACAAACTAAAAAAATATGTTGAGTTGAAAAAATAAGTTTTTGTTGAGGTTTTTTAGCTGTTACAAAAACTCAATGGTTGACTTGCATAAGCAGGCAACAAAAAAACTACAAGTTTAAGTTACGAGATTATCTTTGACTTACAAATGGGACAATTCCCCTATTACAAAATTAGTGAATTACAAAAGAACACACAAAAAAGTGCAGTTGCAAAAGTCAATGGTCTACTTGCAAGCCGGCATGGGGTTCGTCGACGACCGATGCACTATAGATCACCACCGTGGGCGTAGGGGACACTCGACCGCGAATTTTTCTCCTACGTTACCCTCGGCAGTGCTGACAAAATACAACGGTGTCTCCCTGTACAACAGCCAAAAATTGCCCACCATGCTAGTGTCATTTATCTATGCAAAGAAGGGACATGGCAAATGACATCTTGGGCCCTATCTGTTGGGGATATGACTACCGGATATGACCCGCCCAGGAGGGGCCGGGTCAACCACAATGGCGGGTTACTTAAATGAAGCCTGAAGAGTATACAAGGTGATGGTTTACGATAAGGCTTATAATAGGCCCAAGCCCAGAGGCAGCTTAAGGCCCGTAAGTATAAACTGCCATGTATGAATAAGACTTGTAAAGTAAGACATGTAGAGATGTCACCGAGCCGGACACGTTGTATGAGCCGGTGTATATAAGGGGACGACCCGGTGGCGGCTTAGGGAAAGAAACAATAGATTGAGAGCCAAGCTAGCATATTCGCTCCTTGGTCATTGAAACCTAGCAATACCACATCAACTGGACTAGGCTTTTCCTTCACCACAAGGGGCCAAACTAGTATAAACCTCTCATGTCCTTTGTCCTGATTAACCCCTTTAAGCTTCCTAGTTGCGATGGCTCCACGACTAAGTCCTTTCACTAGGACATCTGCCGTGACAATTCCACGACAGTTGGCGCCCACCGTGGGGCCAACACACGGTGGATTTGAGTTCTTGAAGGGTAGCTTCGAAGGGCTCAAGGGATACGCTGTGGGCCGGATGACCAAGAGTCGTCGCGGCAAGCTCTACATCGATGATGCGGGCTAGGGCCCCGACGCCGGCTCAATTGAGTACGGGTACCGGGTACCCTTCGGCGGGATCCACGTCTTCATTGGCCGGATCGGTGAGCCGGGTCCTGAGCCGGACGTCTACACCGACCTCATCGAGACGGCTCAGCGCGCGAGACCCGCCCGGGCTGAGCCAGCTATGAGGCTTGCCTTCGTGGGATGCATCCATGGAGGGGAATTTTCTGAAGGATCTATGTCTGGTGGCGAGACGACCATCCAATCTGATGGCGAGTCATCCACGGGTGAGACATATTCGTTGTATCAACTGCAAGATGGTGGGCTTGGGGGCTGTTCCGACGACAGTAGTATTCTGGACCCCTTCGAGCCACTGAGCAGAGAGGGGATCTTCATGACTGGCACGCAGCCCGCTTAAATCTCTACGGCCGTGGCAGCAATAACCACCGGGTCAGCAGCGGCCGGGTCAGGAGGCCCTGCGCGCGCACCGGCTCAGGTACTGCTGGATCTCATGGATAGGATGATGGCCCTTTTGACTGCCATGGTTGAACCGGTGGATCAGCCTCAACATGATGCAGAGGTGGCACAGTTACATGAGGAGGTAGCACATGCCAAGGAAAACTTGGCGGCGGATGCTACCTCTTGAGCACTGCGTTGGTTTTCCCTTGAAGAGGAAAGGGTGACGCAGCAAAGTAGCATAAGTATTTCCCTCAGTTTTTGAGAACCAAGGTATCAATCCAGTAGGAGGCCGCGCACAAGTCCCTCACACCTACACAAACAAATAAATCCTCGCAACCAACGTGATAAGGGGTTGTCAATCCCTACACGGTCACTTACGAGAGTGAGATCTGATAGATATGATAGGATAATATTTTTGGTATTTTTATGATAAAGATGCAAAGTAAAATAAATGGCAAAGGAAATAACTAAGTATTGGAAGATTAATATGATGGAAGATAGACCCGGGGGCCATAGGTTTCACTAGTGGCTTCTCTCAAGAGCATACGTATTTACTATGGGTGAACAAATTACTGTTGAGCAATTGACAGAATTGAGCATAGTTATGGGAATATCTAGGTATGATCATGTATATAGGCATCACGTCCGAAACAAGTAGACCGACTCCTTCCTGCATCTACTACTATTACTCCACACATCGACCGCTATCCAGCATGCATCTAGAGTATTAAGTTCAAGAGAACGGAGTAACGCTTTAAGCAAGATGACATGATGTAGAGGGATAAACTCATGCAATATGATATAAACCCCATCTTGTTATCCTCGATGGCAACAATACAATACGTGCCTTGCTGCCCCTACTGTCACTGGGAAAGGACACCACAAGATTGAACCCAAAGCTAAGCACTTCTCCCATTGCAAGAAAGATCAATCTAGTAGGCCAAACCAAACTGATAATTCGAAGAGACTTGCAAAGATAACCAATCATACATAAAAGAATTAAGAGAAGATTCAAATATTGTTCATAGATAAAGTTGATCATAAACCCACAATTCATCGGTCTCAACAAACACACCGCAAAAGAAGATTACATCGAATAGATCTCCACCAGAGAGGGGGAGAACTTTGTATTGAGATCCAAAGAGAGAGAAGAAGCCATCTAGCTAATAACTATGGACCCATAGGTCTGAACTAAACTACTCACACTTCATCGGAGGGGCTATGGTGTTGATGTAGAAGCCCTTCGTGATTGATGGCCCCTCCGGCGGAGCTCCGGAAAAGGCCCCAAGATGGGATCTCATGGATACATAAAGTTACGGCAGTGAAATTAGGGTTTTGGCTCCGTATCTGGTAGTTTGGGGTACGTAGGTGTAACACCCCAGATATGATTTACCCAATATGTAATCCAACTCTTGCCGTTTCCGGCCTTAAGTTATTTTATTTTCTCGGGTTCGGGTCTTTGTCTCTGTGTGTTGTTATCGTGGTCATGCATCTCATATCATGTCTTCATGTGCATTGCATTTGCATACTTGTTCATCTCATGCATTCGAGCTTTTTCCCCGTTGTCCGTTTTGCATTCCGACGCTTCGTTCTCCTCCGGTGGTCATTTCTACCTTTCTTTCGTGTGTGGGGATTAAACATTTCCGGATTGTACCGAGACTTTCCAAGCGGCCTTGGTTTACTACCGGTACACCGCCTGTCAAGTTTTGTACCATTTGGACTTCGTTTCATGCTCCAACGGTTAACCGAGGGACCAAAAAGGCCTCGTGTGTGTTGCAGCCCAACACCCCTCCAAGATGGCCCAAAACCCACCAAAACCCTCTCCATCATCTAGAGAGTTCGATCACGATCGCGTGGCCGAAAACCGCACCTCATTTGGACTCTCCTAGCTCCCTCTATGCCTATATATAGACCCCTTCCTCGAAATCCAGATCTCCCTCGTCCGAAACCCTAAAAATATCTCCTCCGCCACCGCCGACACGTCCGGACGGAGCCGGATGTTGTCCGCCGCCGCCACCGACCAACCTTGGCGCGCCACGTGTCCCCGGGAGAGCCCCACTTCGCCGCCGACCGCGAGGGCCCGCCAGGCCCGGAGCCGGCCCCCGCGGCCCAGTTGCCCGCGCGCCGCCGCCTGGCTCTTCTCCGCCCGAGCCGGCAGCCCCTCGCCACGCCGCCGCCTTCACTCCACCGCGATGCCGCGGGCCATTGCCGGCCCCGCCGGAGCAAGCCGCCGCGCCACCTCGTCAGTCCGGCGACCGCCCGCGCCCCGCCGCCTCTCCACCGACCACGCCGGCTCCGGCGAGCGCCGCCCACCGCCATCCACCGCTCCGGCAAGCCCGTAGACGTCTCCGGCGAACAGTGATTCCGGCGAGCGCCTCAAAGTCCGTGCAGATCTGAGATCCGAAATCTCGGTTGACTTTTTGCCCGAAACCCTAGTTCATATTGCCCTATTCATCATGCTATAACTCCGCATCCGTAGCTCCGTTTTTGGCATATAGCATATTAAAATGTTCGCCTCATAGAGTATATCATTTCATTCCATTGCATCATTTTCATTTGAGTTCATCTTGATGCCCGAAATGCTGTTAGAAGAGTGCTACTTGAGATAATTGTCAGATCTGCTGCTCCTTTTAGATATTTGTCATTTTTGCCATGATTATTGTGTGCATGATATGCCCATGAGCTCTACATATGTTTTGTTAAGGGTTTTTTCCATCTTTCCAGAGGTGCAACCCATGTATTTTTGTGATGTGTGTGGTGACTAGAACAAGCTTGCAAAGTGAGGCACTTGGTAATGCTGATTTCAGGGACTTAGCATTTCCCCTAAGTCCTTGACCTGTTTATCTCATATGGCCATATGTTCATGTTGTTTCCTAGTGATTCGTGCCTCTTTTGAGGATGATCAGTAAGGATGTTTTGTTAATCTTGTAGTGCTCTATCCATCCATGTCTATTTTTGAAATTATGGAACACCCTAACTTGAGTCAATCGACCTCTACTTTTGCTACTTCGTGAATCTGGGCAGATTGTCTACTTGTTAGCAATTTTGCTGAGGATGTTGTAGCTGATCCGTGCATGCTATGTTATTGCTATTGCCATGTCTACCTAGCATTTTGTGTATTATTGATGGGTGTATGCTTAGATTGTCATTACTTGCTCTGTAGTGAGTGTATCGAGCTCGTAAACATGCCTACTTGATATTTGTTTTCAGCATGCTCCAGTTTTCACTAAGTCTGAGAACTGATTATGTTTTTGCCATGTTCACATGCTTGCAAATGTATTTTCTGATCCCTTTTGGCTCAAGGTCACTAAGGGAATTTTGTTAAGCTCTTTGAGTAGCTCCATGCCGTGCTTTACTTTGCCATGTTCAGGTCCTGTAGCATGTAGTTTCGATGCTCCAAAGAGTGCTACTTGATCTGAAATTCCAGACAAGTGTTAATTTCACTAAGTCTGAAATCTGTTTACCATATGCATTTTTGCCATGCTTGTTTGAACCTGTTAATGGATGAATTGGCCGTAGCTCAGTGCTAGACTTTTTTTAAGAATCATGAATTCATCCCTGCCATGTATTTTGTTGTCATGTTTGGGTGTTGTAGCATGTTCATCTTGTTGCATTTAGATGACTACTTGCTGTAAATCGCAGAACGTAGTCATATTTGAATTGCTTGCCATTTCCAAACCGTAACTCCGATTCCGGCGTTCTTTATATCATTTTCAAGCGATTTCATCTCATCTTTCCAGGGGAACACTTGGTTTTCCATGTTGAGGCCAGTTTCATGCATTCCTTGTCAAATCTTGCATATGCATCACATGTTGCATCCCGCATAGCACACCATCTTTGCATCGTGTTGTTTGAGTTTGCACGTGGTTGATTGTGTCCTTGTTACTTGTTTGTCTTGTTTGGGTAGATCCGGGAGATGAGTTCGCTACTAAGGAGCCCGTTGAGTTTGCTTTCGAGGATCCAATCAACTCTGACAACTTTGCAGGCAAGATGATCATACCCTCGAAATCACTACTATCTTTGCTTTGCCAGATGCTCGCTCTTTTGCTATGCCAATGCTACGATGCCTACCACTTGCTTTCAAGCCTCCCAAATTGCCATGTTCAGCCTCTAACCCACCATGTCCTAGCAAACCGTTGTTTGGCTATGTTACCGCTTTGCTCAGCCCCTCTTATAGCGTTGCAAGTTGCAGGTGAAGATTGGAGACCGTTCCTTGTTGGAACATTATTTACTTGTTGGGATATCATTATATTGCCATATTATCTTAATGCATCTATATACTTGGTAAAGGGTGGAAGGCTCGGCCTCTCGCCTAGTGTTTTGTTCCACTCTTGCCGCCCTAGTTTCCGTCATATCGGTGTTATGTTCCCGGATTTTGCGTTCCTTACGCAGTTGGGTTATAATGGGAACCCCTTGACAGTCCGCCTTGAATAAAACTCCTCCAGCAATGCCCAACCTTGGTTTTACCATTTGCCACCTAGCCTTTTCCCTTGGCTTTCGCGGACTCAAGGGTCATCTTATTTTAAACCCCCGGGCTAGTGCTCCTCTGAGCGTTGGTCCAACCTAGAGCACCGTGCGGGGCCGTCCCTTGGCAACTTGGGTTACGTTGGCTCTCGTACACTTAGCTTATCCGGTGTGCCCTGAGAACGAGATATGTGCAGCTCCTATCGGGATTTGTCGGCACAACGGGTGGTGTTGCTGGACTTGTTTTACCATTGTCGGAGTTGTCTTGAAGAACCGAGGTACCAAGTCTGATCGGAACGTCTCGGGAGGAGGTCTATTCCTTCGTTGACCGTGAGAGCTTGTCATGGGCTAAGTTGGGACTCCCCTGCAGGGATTTGAACTTTCGAAAGCCGTGCCCGCGGCTATGGGCAGATGGGAATTTGTTAATATCCAGTTGTAGATAACTTGAACCTTAACTTAATTAAAATGAATCAACTGAGTGTGTTACCGTGATGGTCTCTTCTCGGTGGAGTCCGGGAAGTGGACACGTTGTTGGAGTAATGTTTGTGCAAGTTGCTCTCTAGTTTCTCGTTCGCGCTTTGCCTTCTCTCCTCGCTCTCTTTTGTGAACAGGATAGCCACCATATATGCTAGTCGCTTGCTGTAGCTCCACATATTTTACCTTGCCTTTCCTATTAAGCTTAAATAGTCTTGATCGCGAGGGTGTGAGATTGCCGAGTCCCTATGGCTCACAGATTACTATTACACCAGATGCAGGACCTGATGATTCCGCTCCAGATGACGCGCTTGAGCTCAAGTGGGAGTTCGACGAGGACTCTCAACGATACTATGTGTCTTTCCCTGATGATTAGTAGTGGTGCCCAGTTGGGGGTGATCGGGACCGTGTCGCATGTTGGTTTGTCTTTTATTTTGGCGCCGTAGTTGGGCCATGAGTGTTTGAATGATGTAATGCTATTTATGTACTTGATTGACGTGGCGAGTGTAAGCCAACTATGTATCTCCCCTTTTATTATCTATATTACATGGGATGTTGTGAAGATTGCCTATCTTGCGACATATGCCTTCAATGCGATTATGCCTCTAAGTCGTGCCTCGACACGTGGGAGATATAGTCGCATCGAGGGTGTTACAGTAGGTATACATAGGAGGAAGGAGTACGTCGGTGGAGCAACAGGGGGCCCACAAGGGTGGAGGGCGCGCCTAGGGGGGGGGGTAGGCGCGCCCCCTACCTTGTTCCTTCCTCGTTGATTGCTTGACGTAGGGTCCAAGTCCTCTGGATCATGTTCGTTCCGAAAATTACGTTCCCGAAGGTTTCATTCCGTTTGGACTCCGTTTGATATTCTTTTTCTACGAAACCCTAAAATAGGCAAAAAAACAGCAATTCTGGGTTGGGCCTCCGGTTAATAGGTTAGTCCCAAAAATAATATAAACATGTAAAAAAAGCCCAATAATGTCCAAAACAGAATATAATATAGCATGGAACAATAAAAAATTATAAACGAGGCTCACAATTCACTCCTCTCCATCCACCCTGGGAGCACGAAGATGTATCAGGACCTCAAGCAGGCTTATTGGTGGACTCGAATGAAGTGCGAGATTGCTCAATTCGTGAATGAATGTGATGTCTGCAGAAGAGTGAAGGCAGAACATCAAAGGCCAGCGGGTCTCCTCCAACCTCTTGCCATTCCAGAATGGAAGTTTGACCACATTAAGATGGACTTCGTGACTGGGTTTCCAAAGTCCAAGCGTGGCAATGATGCTATATTCGTTGTCATCGACAAACTCACTAAAGTGGCCCACTTTCTACCTATCAAAGAGTCGATCACTACAGCTCAATTGGCGGAACTCTATACCTCAAGAATTGTCTCTCTGCACGGTATTCCACAAGTGATCTCTTCAGACCGTGGCAGCATCTTTACCTCCAAGTTTTGCGATTCTTTTCAGAAGGCCATGGGCACCAACATCCGCTTCAACACAGCTTTCCATCCTCAAACTAGCGGTCAAGTCGAGCGTGTCAATCAGATTCTTGAAGATATGCTCAGGGCTTGTGTGATCTCCTTCGGCATGAAGTGGGAAGATTGTCTTCCATATGCTGAATTCTCCTACAACAATAGTTTTCAAGCAAGTTCGGGCAAGGCCCCATTCGAAATTTTGTATGGCAAGAAGTGCCGTACTCCACTCAACTGGTCTGAAACCGGTGAACGTAAACTTCTGGGAAATGACTTAATCACAGAGGCAGAGGAAATGTGCAAAGTCATTCGAGATAACCTCAAAGCAGCCCAATCATGCCAGAAGAGCTACTATGATAGTAAGCATGGTGATTTGGCTTTTGAGATCGGAGATCATGTTTACCTCCGCGTCTCTCCTATGAAAGGTACTCGTCGCTTCGGTATCAAAGGGAAGCTTGCCCCCAGATACGTCAGACCTTTCAAGATTGTCAGCAAGAGAGGCGATCTCGCCT